>NC_092224.1:35599348-35761848 GCF_036320965.1 Panulirus ornatus
CAATGGTGACCTTAATAACTAGCGTACTCCTTGGCTTCAGTGTAAGGCAGGACAATTCCTTTCCATCCCTAAGTGGTAACCCTATTCATTTTTATATTGATAGATATTTTATCTATACTGATAGATCTTGGCCAAAGTATGTCGCTCTGAGCAAACCCTTACGTGCCAGAGGAGAATTTCCACTGAAACATTACAGCCCAGTGGCAATTTGTCGTTTGTGCTACTTATAATGTAACTCACATACCGTCTGATGAGGCTTCATGTACCCATGGAGGCCCATGGACACCACCCTCCCCCAATTATCACAACGGCCAATCCTCGTGTAACTGGTCTTCATAAAGAAACTATGGGAAACAGCGAATCACTAGCGTGCAGGCAGGTCCCCCCAGGCCTTTTTTTTAAGTGGCTGAGACGAAGGGAGACAGCTAACGAGATTCGTGGCTGAAGTGATACTTGTAGAATGGGGGACAAGGTAGCAACACCGTGGCTGGGAGAGAGAGAGAGAGAGAGAGAGAGAGAGAGAGAGAGAGAGAGAGAGAGAGAGAGAGAGAGAGACGAACGATGATCATATGGAAAGCTGATGAGGCTGATGGCTGTTGAATCCACCTGAGATATGTGAGGAATGTTCATTGCTGATGTGTTGTACGCTGTCAAGAGCTGATATGATCCCCGACTGTGTTGTCATAGAGGAGGTGATGAGTCGTTCATGCCACAGGAGATGTGAGTCCGGGCGATAGATAGAGACCGCTGTGTCAAGGCCCTGGGTAGGTACGGATGACAGAGACCACTGATTCAGCACCGTTGGTTGGTGGGGTCAGTATGATAAAGACCACAAAAGACACAGTGAGAGATTGTACTGTAAGATAAAGACCACAACATACACAGTAAGAGATTGTACAGTGGCGCGAAGAAAAACAAAAAAAAAATTGTCCAAAACGGAAAATGGACAAGTTTCACAAAGAAAACAAGATGAAAATACATTAAACAAGAAAAGCGAAAATGGAAAAGACACACAAATGGTATAAATAAAGGCTTTAACCTCACAGGACCTGAAGGTGACCTGCCAAGACATTGCTCTGAAGCAAGAGTATAAGACACACGACAGTACACACCACCTCACATGTGTTCTCTTACCATTCTGGAGTCTTCCACTGATGACCAGCTTTGGAGGGACCCAGTGGTCTGTTCCAGGTCAAATTCCTCTGTATGTGGGAGCTTTCGTCTCGCTGGTCGTCCTCTGATTGTAGGAGAGTTAAAAGAGGAAGGGGTGGCGTCGAAAAAAAAATAATATATATATATATATATATATATATATATATATATATATATATATATATATATATATATATCCAAGCCAAGGACAATATAGCCAGTCCTCACATCACGTGTGAGATAAGTTCACACTATCAACCATAGCTTCGTACTGGAGCGATAGTGAGGGATTTTATGGTGTGACTAGTCGGTCTTTTGGTAAGATGCTGCTAGGATGCATTTTTCATTATGAGGTGTTACTACATTCATCATTCACTGAAGTGTCCTGATCTAGCACCATGTTAGTAAAGTGTGTGATCTCTGGTGTTGTGATTAATGAATGGACTAATTCCTATCAGGAGTAGGTAATTAATCACTGGACTCTCGCTCACCTCTCCTATCACTTAATCTTCTTTGATTAATTTTCTAGACAAATTAATTCAGTCTGAACAATTGTGATGTTCTGAATCATTACTTCTGTGGGGATATATGTGTATATCTTTCTCATCTCACACAGACTTCAAATTTTCTGCTAACGAAGATGGGACAGCTTCTGGCCCCTCGGGAGATCAACTTGATGTACTCATTTAACAAAGGAAAAACCAAATAGAGTTTGTGTTGTCTCTGTCTTCATATGTGGAAAAGAGAGGTGGAATATGTGGAAGAGGATCGAGTGGTGGAGGTGGCTGTGGACCATTTTGAAAGAGGAGGGTCAAAAGGGAGGGTTGTGTATGTGTAGTGGTTATTGAGGAAGGTATGAGAGGCTCATAGGTTTAGCCTGGCTGAGGTCCAGACACAGAAAATGACAGTAGCGCCGTAGATGAATGAGATATTTGGAAGTGAGTCACAGTGAGTCTTCACAAACTCTGGTACACATTTAATGTTTGTCACAAATACGTACTGAAGAACACAAGGTAAACCAGACGCATGACAGAGTTGTGAAGTGAGATATGGAGGATTTTACGGTCGTATGATAGTAGAGAGCTGGATAAGGGAGAGAGTGGGTGATGAACCCTGTAGATATGGAAGACACAGTGTGGTGTGATCAGACGAGGAGGAGGTGGGGGTGTGGTTTGCAGTGGAGGGCGCCCTGAGGGCGGCGCAGGAGGTGGTGTGTGTGTGTGTGTGTGTGTGTGTGTGTGTGGGGCAACCGCTGAAGGGCACTGCTGAAGGCGGCGCAGTAGAAGTAAGGAGGTGAACAGCGAGGAATATATATATGATCAGAAGTGAGACGTTCGAAGGACGAGGAGGTCATGAAGCCATACCGAGAGACACAGAGGGCATGGCTGTGGAGGCTATGAATGTGGTGCTGGTGTGTGGGTGTGTATGTTTATGTGTGTGTGTATGTGTGTATGTGTGTGTATGTGGGTGTGTATGTGTGTGTATGTGTGTGTGTGTGTGGGTGTGTGGGTGTGTGTGTGTGTGTGGGTGTGTGGGTGTGTGTGTGTGTGTGTGTGTGTGTGGGTGTGTATGTTTGTGTGTGTGTGTGGGTAGGGGTTCGGGGGAGTGAGTAACATATGGGAAAATATGTGAGCGGTGATATATTTGCAGATGATCTGTAGTAGGGGAAGGAGAAAGTACAAACAAAAACAGTATTCATTGTGATTAGAAATCAGAGAATTATCAAAGGATTTCGTAACATGCAAAGACTTGTAATGAACTCATAAGACAACGTATGGGTAAGTATAGACCACACGAAGGAGAAAAAAGAAAAAGAAAAAGAAACATCAGTAACAAGAAGATTGATGAGTAGATGAGGAAATAGTAGAGAATTAGATTGGCCGTAGGAGAACGGATTGTAGGATTAGTGAAAGATTGACAGAGGATAGCAGAGGATTAGATGGATAGATAGATAGATAGATAGAGATAGATAGATAGATAGATAGATAGAGATAGAGAGAGAGAGAGAGAGAGAGAGAGAGAGAGAGAGAGAGAGAGAGAGAGACGGGTAAGGACGGTAGACTACGAACAAAAGTAGACATGTGTAGAAAATGAAATGCGCCTACGACACCGCGTCTGGAAGGGAGGGAGGAGAGTGGACGGGTCGAGCTATGAAAGATGCGTCGTACGATGAGGTGATGATAGCCTGCGACAGTGTATAAAACCCTAGATATTACACTGATGTGTGTGTGTGTGTGTGTGTGTGTGTGTGTGTGTGTGTGTGTTAGGAAGATAATGAAGTCGAGAGAATGCTGTCAGAGGCGTTGAATGGTCTTCTCTTCTGCAGGTAGGAACGGGGAGCGCCCCAGGATGAGGTGGGGACGAGGAGGAGGAGTTGCTGCTGGTTTGTTTTGAGGTTGGACTATGATGCGATTGTGTGGATCATTTGAAAGGTTATTCAAGCCATCTCCGTATGGAAGTGTCACGGACGTTTTGACGTAGATTATATACAAAGGTTAAGGACTCGTGCACAACAGTCAAACGAAGTGGAGGGTTTGGATGGTGTTATATGCAGATGACGCCGTGCTGATGATGAGGGGGGCACTAGCAGGAGGCTGTGAGGGACTTTCCTACAGTGTCTAAGGCAGGGGTCTCCAACCATGCTATGTCGAAGGGGCTACTCTGCAACGTAAGGGAGAGGAGGCATCAGGCACCGAAGCACGATGGCCTTTGATCAAGGGTACATAGAAAATAATCATATCAAAATCATGATGAAAATGCATATAAGAAAAATAAAAATCATTACTTACTGACCAACGTGACTCGTGTGGTACTCGATGATATACATCTTCCTCCATCCTGTCATAATACCTGGTGTTGCATGACGCTGAGGTGTGGCAGCCAGCGAGGTGTGAACCCCGCGAAGTCGTCAGTCTCCTACCTGTGCCCTGACACAATGCAGTGCAGTCTTGAGACTCACGAATATAGTTCGATCCACAGTAAGAATCAAGGGTCATCTGTGTTGTATTTCTCAAGAGGAGGTGTTTATCTGTCAGTGGGATTCCAGTGCCGTCGACGTCTACAAAGACTGCAATGTCGACTCCATTTGAATGTTTACAGTTCGTTTCCTCTGTTTCAGTCTGAAATCATTTCACAGATTAAACAGAAGTGACGGAAACATTATCTGGGTTTAGTGGATTCAGTGAGGTAGATTTTTTTTTCTATTATCACTGGTTTTACAACATCATTGTTGAACTCCTTTGCTAAATGTTTGCTGGAATGATTCCCTGTTGCTGTCGGAGAGCAGAGGGTTCGAACTCCCTCTTGGCATCGACCTTTTTCCATGATATTGGTACGGTACAAGTGCTATCTGGGTCTTGTGTGTGATTTCCCGTATGTCTATGCTCCATCCGAACATATGGCGTGCACTAGTCATTCATCAATGTGTATATCTTAATCCCAAAAAGCTCCAGGCGCAAACAATTCAGTTTTGGAATTAAGTCTGCGAAGAAAAGCAAGACCCGATAACCAATTCATGCCATGGAGTATATAGCTTCAAGCTGGACTAAAGAGACTCCTTGATCTCTTCCAAGACTCCTTGATCTCTTCCAACACGCCTGGAGACCTTACGAGCACGTTTCCTTTGCTGGGCCATCTTACTCCAGTATTCAGCATGAGATCTTTATAATCGTCTTCAACATCTTCCGAATGCGCCCTGGTAAGTCTGTGTTGCAAGGCTGCAGCCCCAAATAGACCCGATTGCTTTCGTTAGACATTCATAGCATGTCTTAAATGAAGACCCTTTTGCTCACAAAGCTTCGTAATGGACGATGGAACAGTAAAGGATGGGTTGTGGGAAAGGGTCGGTCTTCTACTCTGAGGGCAATGAACTCTTGCCTGGAGCCTACCACTGCAGGTGCCTCACCCGGAGCTCAGGATCCATAGACACGTAATACTTACCGTCTCATAGTCCTGGAATTTTTGGTGATGAATCTCTTCGCCTTTCACTCATTCCTCCACAGCCCCAGTATCTTGAGCTGGTCTTCCTTAAAAAGGGAACTCGCTGTGGAGGACTGGACGATGCGTCTGGATACTCATCAAGCTACAGTGACGTCTAGACACGTTCTTATTTGTACATATTACTCTCCAGCCTGTCTTGTTTACCACTGGAAATATGCTCGCAGTCGTCTTTGCTGTTGTGTTGAGAGCGGGTCGTTGATGATCGATTTCTGACGTAGCCTCCAGTCCATTAGCGAAACCTTCGAAAAAGAAATAGCCTAAGCCAGGTATAGTCACGTCTTTTAGGAATCCGACGTCTTGAAACACTTCAGTTTTTCTCTCTCCTGTTTTGCCAGCAAGACAACAACCTTAGGAGACAACAGTCTCGAAAGACGCTACATCTACAATATTTTCCATTTCACTACAACTCTTGTAACTTGGGATTACTGAACTGTTAGCTTTGCTCTCGTCACATTCACGTTTTCCTTCCCCATTTCAGACCTGATCACACAATCGGAGTAAGTGTTTCTTGGATTTTGTTTTGCGCGTCCCTCCGTGTTCCCCCGGCACTGCAGGACACTAGAATTGCACAACGTAAGACAGATTTACGTACAACGTCGGCGGAGTGGTGTTCTGCACGTTCCCTCTTAAAATGGGACTTTCCCCTCTTCTCTCTTGCTAATGCCACCTTTGGTGGCATGAAAGGAAAAAAGCGGGAACTCATACAGACTAGGTCGCCTCGGTAAATTAGGTTGTCCTATCACTGTGAAGACGAGAGCGAATCGCCGACTGTAGCTACGTGGGAAAGCCAGACGATAGAGGACCTGATGGTCTATGAGGAGGTTATCTGCTGGAGGACTGTTGTAGTATCCCAGTTTCCTCAGCCTTATAGAGAAAGACGGCATAGCGAAGCAGAAGGCTCCTCCCCACTCGTTACTGTAGATGGAAACAGAATGTTAAAACAGAAGGCACCTCCCCACCCACCACTGTAGCTGAAGAAAAGATAGCAAAGCAAAAGACTCCTCTTCACGCACTACTGTAGATAGAAACAAGATGATGGCAACGCAGAAGGCTCCTGCCCACCAACCACTATAGATGGAAACAGGATGATAAAGTATAAGGCTTCTGCCCATCTAACACCGTAGATGGAGACATGATGACAAAGTGGAAGGCTCCTGCCAACCCAACACAATAGATGAAGGCAAAATGATAAGGAAGAGAACATTTACCCACCCACCACTACAGATGGAGGCAGAATAGTCAAGCAGAAGTAAGGAAAGCACATCCTGGTGTACTTTGGCAGTCGAGTTCCCTGGGGAAGAAAGACTTTGGTCGCTATGATGTCAAGGGAACAGTAGTTGAAATACGTGTCTGTCTGATCCTCATTCTTGAGCAAGTTTATATTCTGATGATGAATGATATTGAATCATTAGTAGACTCGCGTTTGAAAAGTATTAATAGTCTGAGCTTGGACAGTATCTCATAGTAATTCATTCCACTGTCTTATTACTTTACTTTGCGTTTAGCGTACAAATCATGTGTTGCCAGTTTCATGGTAATATGCAGTCATTATTCTTTGCTTTCAATATTTAGTCCTTACGTTTTCTGTTTCGTGAAATCATTTTTACGATCTATTCGTTGGATATTATTCCCATGCATTTCTGCTGCAAAATTCATAAACAGATGAAAATCAGTCTCGAAGGATGAGGAATAGGATATTTAGTGGCAGTAGCCTAGGTCCTCCTCACAGGTTTTTACACTTCGATACTCCATTGGTCACAACACACATAGGGACCGCTCCATCAGCCACAACAGACACAGGGACCGCTCCATCAGCCACAACACGCACAGGGACCGCTCCATCAGCCACAACAGACACAGGGACCGCTCCATCAGCCACAACACACACACAGGGACCGCTCCATCAGCCACAACACACACACAGGGACCGCTCCATCAGCCACAACACACACACAGGGGCTGCTCCATCAGCCACAACACACACAGGGACCGCTCCATCAGCCACAACACACACACAGGGGCTGCTCCATCAGCCACAACACACACAGGGACCGCTCCATCAGCCACAACACACACACAGGGGCCGCTCCATCAGCCACAACACACACACAGGGGCCGCTCCATCAGCCACAACACACACACAGGGGCCGCTCCATCAGCCACAACACACACAGAGGCCGCTCCATCAGCTACAACACACACAGGGACCGCTCCATCAGCCACAACACACACACAGGGACCGCTCCATCAGCTACAACACACACAGGAACCGCTCCATCAGCCACAACACACACACAGGGGCCGCTCCATCAGCCACAACACACACAGAGGCCGCTCCATCAGCTACAACACACACAGGGACCGCTCCATCAGCCACAACACACACAGGGGCCGCTCCATCAGCCACAACACACACAGAGGCCGCTCCATCAGCTACAACACACACAGGGACCGCTCCATCAGCCACAACACACACACAGGGACCGCTCCATCAGCCACAACATACACAGAGGCCGCTCCATCAGCTACAACACACACAGGGACCGCTCCATCAGCCACAACATACACAGGGGCCGCTCCATCAGCTACAATATATATACATATACGGACAGCATATTTTTGGGTGAGCCAGACAGAAAAGACAGGAACATGGGCGATTGGAGTGAAATACGAGAGCTGCTAAATTTCTGGTTTACTGTGCAGCCGTTGCTAGCCCTCCCAGTACCCAGGAGGGTGGTACCGGTAATAGAGCTCTTAGGTCGGTGGCTGCCTGCCACCTTCTTATTTCGTGAGAGAGAGAGAGAGAGAGAGAGAGAGAGAGAGAGAGAGAGAGAGAGAGATATGGAATGTGAATGGATGAGGGAGCAGTGTTACCGGACTCCGCCTCCATGATTGAAGAGTCACTTTCGGTCAGGTTTTATCAACGCCAGTGGACGAAAAAGAGTACTGTGTTCTCCCTGGAACCTTTCTGTCTTTGAAGGACTTATCATAACCCTGCTCCTGACTGTAGCGCAGCCTCGAAGCCGCAAGATTCTTATTATGAATGTGTATTTGAGTGGACGCACACTTGGTCACAGTACGAGCCAGAAACCAACATCATCCGTGGACGATAAGGAGTAACAGTCTCCATCGAGGGATCTTCACGCCCACGAAGGAATACTTCGCCCTCCTCCTCCTCCTCCTCCTCCTCCTCCTCCTCCCGCTTGAAGTGCAGCCTCGAAGTTGTAGGATCCCTCGTGGAAAGGGACTTGAGATGGAAATATAAGGTCTATCCAAGAATACTGAAAGAGGCCACAAAAAGGATGGACTTATCAATTCATCAAGGAAAAGGATTTAGGAAAGTAAAATAAGTTTTATCTAAGAAGACTAAAAGAAGCCGAAAAATTCGAATTGTTAAGGCCTCAACTGCACTTTATCGATAGGTCTTTCGCTACAGGATAAAGAGAATTTCTAGAGACCTGGGAGTTTGCAGGTGTGAAATATACATACATTCAAATAAGGTAGTAAGTCCCCTTCGTCAGGATCTAAGTCCCCTTCGTCAGGATCTAAGTCCCCTTTGTCAGGATCTACGTCCCCTTCGTCAAGATCTACGTCCCTTTCGTCAGGATCTACGTCCCCTTCGTCAGGATCTACGTCCCCTTTGTCAGGATCTACGTCCCCTTCGTCAGGTTCTAACTCCCCTTCGTCAGGATCTACGTCCCCTTCGTCAGGATTCCCACCTCGTCTGATAACCTCCACACGTCCGCCTGTGGTACACTGATGGCAGCCACAGTCCGAGACGAGATTATCAATCGTTTACATAGCCACTGTCTGTCTGATCACCGAATTATCCGGGCGGTCTTCGACGAAAATCGTTCGCCTTCCATTAAATCTGTTGCGTTACTTTTTATAATGAAATCGTCATGCGTGAGGAGGGAGAGAGAGAGAGAGAGAGAGAGAGAGAGAGAGAGAGAGAGAGAGAGAGAGGTGTCATCAATCTAGATTTTCAGAGAACATTCGATCACGACCCGCGGCAGAGTTATTACCAAGAAAGGTCGAGTCTTACTGGTAGAAAAATGGGGGTCGTCTCACTCGAGCAATTAGAAAATGGGTTGGCTGGCAGTAAAGAAAGGCTAGGGACTAACGATCTCAAGTCTCAGAATGATCAGACGCACCAAAAAAAAAAAAAAAAAAAAGGAGGATCAGTCCCCAGGATTAATTCTCTTCCTGATAATCATCAATTAACGTTGACGACGGGGTATGAAATGCAGCTTCAAAGAAACAAAAACAAACAAACAAACAAACAGACAAAGTGCAGCTGAGGGTGGTGCATGAATTTCAGTTCCGATGAATACCGAGTTTGAGAGAGAGAGAGAGAGAGAGAGAGAGAGAGAGAGAGAGAGAGAGAGAGAGAGAGAGAGAGAGACTAGGACATGGATTCTGAACTTATAGTCCGCGACTGACTTTGTCTCTGCCTCTGTAAGTATAAAGGTTCCAGGTATTTCTCATCTGTTTCTGATCTTTTCTATCATCAGCGAACAGCCTTGAAAGGACTCAGTGGTCTGTTGGTGTCTGCATTCCTTTGTGTGTCATTTCATTATTTTCAAGATACACACACACACACACACACACACACACACACACACACACACACACGCACACACACGCACACACACAATATATATATATATAAATGTGAGTAAATGTGAATAAGAGCAAGGTTATTAGGTACAGTAGGGTTGAGGGTCAAGTCAATTGGGAGGTGAGTTTGAATGGAGAAAAACTGGAGGAAGTGAAGTGTTTTAGATATCTGGGAGTGGATCTGTCAGCGGATGGAACCATGGAAGCGGAAGTGGATCATAGGGTGGGGGAGGGGGCGAAAATTTTGGGAGCCTTGAAAAATGTGTGGAAGTCGAGAACTTTATCCCGGAAAGCAAAAATGGGTATGTTTGAAGGAACAGTAGTTCCAACAATGTTGTATGGTTGCGAGGCGTGGGCTATGGATAGAGTTGTGCGCAGGAGGATGGATGTGCTGGAAATGAGATGTTTGAGGACAATGTGTGGTGTTAGGTGGTTTGATCGAGTAAGTAACGTAAGGGTAAGAGAGATGTGTGGAAATAAAAAGAGCGTGGTTGAGAGAGCAGAAGAGGGTGTTTTGAAATGGTTTGGGCACATGGAGAGAATGAGTGAGGAAAGATTGACCAAGAGGATATATGTGTCGGAGGTGGAGGGAACGAGGAGAAGAGGGAGACCAAATTGGAGGTGGAAAGATGGAGTGAAAAGGATTTTGTGTGATCGGGGCCTGAACATGCAGGAGGGTGAAAGGAGGGCAAGGAATAGAATGAATTGGAGCGATGTGGTATACAGGGGTTGACGTGCTGTCAGTGGATTGAATCAAGGCATGTGAAGCGTCCGGGGTAAACCATGGAAAGCTGTGTAGGTATGTATATTTGCGTGTGTGGACGTGTGTATGTACATGTGTATGGGGAGGGTTGGGCCATTTCTTTCGTCTGTTTCCTTGCGCTACCTCGCAAACGCGGGAGACAGCGACAAAGTATAAAAAAAAAAAAAAAAAAAAAAAAAAAAAATATATATATATATATATATATATACATATATATATATATATATATATATATATATACAATTTATTTGTAATGAACAGAATCTATATACATAATCTCTGTTTCCTGCGTCAGCGAGGTAGCGCTAGGCAGCAGACGAAGAAAGGCCCTTCCACTCATATACACATATGCATCCATAAATTTCCAAATACGTACATATACATATCAATATATATATATATATATATATATATATAATATATATATATATATATATATATATATATATATATATATATACCAGACACCAGAAGATACATGGAATCTCACAGTGGACCGTGGTAATTCTATACGGTTGTCAACTAATGCGTTATTTTTCCTTAATTATGTAACCATCATATTCTTTGTCCTTCTTGAATATTGACTCGTATCGAATTGCTTTATTGTAACGCGAACATAACCCGATCGATCCTGAACATTAATTTACAATTTCATGCACATAATATGAATAATATCGATAAATATTGGCATTCTCTTTTTTCTGTCCACCAAATTTCCCTCCAGCTGGCTCATGGATTCTACAGACACTTTAGCTATAGACTCATTCTTAAAAGCACGATGTCTATGAAGGTTTTTGTCAAGTCGTAGATCATTAAATATTTTATCAGCCATGGTTGTTTCTAGAAGACATCACAAAAACAATTATTCTTCTGAATATATTCAGATAAAAACTTTTTCTGTCATTCATTCTGACGCATTGTACAAATAATGAGTTTAATTATGCATATCTATATATCTATCTATCTATCTATATATATATATATATATATATATATATATATATATATATATATTATTCCTATATTTAATCGACGTCTCCCGTGTTAGCGAGGTAGCGCAAGGAAACAGACGAGGGATGGCCCCACCTACCCACGCACACATGTACATACATAAACGCCCACACAATCACATATACATACATATACTATTCAACGTATACAGACATATACACACCCAGACATATATACACAAGTACATATTCATACTTGTTGCGTTCACCCATTCTCGTCGCCACCCCGCCACACATGAAATAGATTTACCCCCCCCCCCACTCCAGCGAGGTATATATATATATATATATATATATATATATATATATATATATATATATATATATATATATCATGGGACCCAAGTTGCTTAAATTCGACCCATGTATGAGTAACGCCAAACTCAGTCGGGTCAGGGAAACGGGAGGCAGTGGCTCAGTAGATGAACGCACCCACATAGACACACTAGCTTTAGACACCGTATGTGTAGAACACACACTATACCCCTTAAGAGGCATCTATGGCTCTAGAACAAGTGTGAATTACCGCAGCCAAACACTGTGAGCATCCTCTATACATACACCTATGTAGTCCAATCCTTTTGGCGTATTTACCATATACAAGAACCGACTCGAAAACCCTTCTATCTCATCTTCAGTAAAAGATATACGTAAAAGTATCTTCGTTTTCGTCTCGGTCTCCCCAGAGCCACGGATGTAACTAGTGAGAGTGTTTGAGGTCTTAGAATGATCTTCACAACGCCTGAAGAAAGTGTTATAAGACTCTTCTCCACTGTTGGTAATTACTTTAATGGCCCTGGTAGTGAATGGGCCTAGAGCCCAAAATAACCAGCCAACTGGATCATTTTCGTCTCTAACCACAGGTGTTTTTTGTTGTATCATTAATGTCCGTTTTCCTTAGAACTAAATTCTTTCTTTTTTCGGAACTTTTCTAAGTGTTGATGGTTGGAGGTTTGAGAAGTCATCCATTACGTTTTCTGTTGGTCGCAATCTATCGATGAAATATTCGATTGTTGTACCTCTCTTATCTATAATATCTTTTCGTTATGAACTCTTGATAGTAAACGAAATTACCCTTTTTCATATATATATATATATATATATATATATATATATATATATATATATATATATTATATATATATATGGGAGCGGGGGCTAGAAATCCCCCCTCCCATTTTTCAGTTTTCTAAAAGAAGGAAGAACAGAGAAGGGGGCTAAGTGAGGATATTGGCTCTAAGGCTCAGTCCTCTGTTCTTAACGCTACCTCCCTAATGCGAGAAATCGCGTACATATATATATATATATATATATATATATATATATATATATATATATATATATATATATATATATATATGTATATATATATATATGGCTACTTCAACCCCGTATATATGTCTCGTATGTAAATCATCCTTTAAACCGAAATTCCTGCGTGAGCGTTTGGAAGATGATGGCGTTTGTTTACACTAATAATATTTTACATTTTCTCTTTTTCGTCCGCGAAAATAGTACCTCTTCTTCTGAAGCTTAAGCACGTGAATTACTTCAAAAGATCCAAGTCTATTGCTTCATAATTTGTCCTCTGTAACAAAGCAGTAACTCCACATGTTCTTCGTTCGTTATCTGTTGTACATAAGATACTCTATCTTTGTATGTGAGGGGTGTGGGTTAGCATAAAGATTGTGTGCATAAAAGAAAAAGCCAAAAGTACCAGCCATTCATTATGACCTTGGAGGGAGTAAATAAGCACTTAAATTTGACCCCCTGACAATGTTCGAGAGGCAGTTTGAAACACTCGACACTCGCACCGTTCGAACCATTTTCTCGAAACACTGTACCGACCCCTTCAGCTGCAGGTGCTTCGTTATGTATCATCACACACTCACATAATCCTACAAATGTTTATAACGATTAAACTGTATAATCATCCATAACTAACGACTCATAAATCATTTGAAGCAAAAATATAGAGAGTCACGACCCATCTCTTATCCGCAGAAGCAAGTCGTTTGAATCCTCCTCCTCCCGTATCTGAATAATTGTCCATGAATAAAGTAAATATCAAGTGGTCACTGACAGTACACGTTTTACAAGAGTGCTCTATAGTCAAGGTCCAGGTACTTAGACTAACCTATTTACCTCGGTTTATTTGACGATATCTGTGATACAAAAAGAAAAGCATCACAAACACGAGTATATAATTCTTCTTGAAGACCGTGGCCGTAAAATGCCCCACAAAACTCCATGGAATCTCTCACAGTCGTCTATAGGATAAGAGGCGCTTCAGGAACCTTTTCCAGTCTTCGCGTACGATACCCTCTTCCTGCCCTGCACCACGCCCGGCCTTGTCCATGATAACAGTGATGTTATCTTCCCACCACACTTGTGGGTCGTCCAGCTGGTCTTCGTCGATCCGAGACGCAGCCAAATGCTCCCACACTGTTCTCTCCACGGTACCATATCAGTGAAATTGGTTCTTCTATATATCCAGTACCGGAGGTATGATGTTATATTTAGTACCTGAGGTATGTTGCTGTACTTAGCAGTGGAGGTATGTTGTTATACTTAGCACTGGAGGTATGATGTTATATTTAGCACTGGAGGTATGATGTTATATTCAGCACTGGAGGTATGATGTTATATTTAGCACTGGAGGTATAATGTTATATTTAGCACTGGAGGTATGATGTTATATTCAGCACTGGAGGTATGATGTTATATTTAGCACTGGAGGTATAATGTTATATCTAGCACTGGAGGTATGATGTTATATTTAGCACTGGAGGTATAATGTTATATCTAGCACTGGAGGTATGATGTTATATTTAGCATTGGAGGTATAATGCTTATTTTAGCACTGGAGGTATGATGTTACATACATTACTGGAGGTAGGATGTTATACTTAGTACTAGGGGTATGTTGTTATACTTAGTACTAGGGGTATGTTGTTATACTTCGCAGTGGAGGTATGTTGTTATATTTAGTACTAAAGGTATACTGTTATATTTAGTACTGAGTGTATGATATCTTTTGGTTATCTCCTAATCTCTTCATTGACCCAGTTATCTTCTCTCTCTCATCACCCTCAAAGCCAGCTTGAGAGTTACTCAGATAATCTCTAATATAATCATAACTCAGATAATCATATAATCCACGAAGCTTACTGGCTTCTGCGCGAAACAAAATGATATTAGTTGAATCAGCCAGACTTAATTCAAAAACATCACGAAATACTTCATCATACAATTATCATTATGAAACACGAGTGTCGTATAAATCATGTGGATCTTACTGCAATTAATTATCATTATAAACACATTAAAAACAATTAGGGGAAAGTCGGAATGAGATACGCATTGCCTGTGCCAATTTACCGCAGCACCCCATTCATTTTCTGTAACCAGAGAACACGGGATTTAAATTCCTTTCTTGCGCGTCTCCTCCGCGGTTCGTAGATAGACTGGGGCGCAGATATGACCACCAGAGAGATAGTGAAGATAAGAGACTTTTCACAAATGACGAACAGATGAAATTGGTCGGGGATGGAGACCGGAAATTGCTGTCTTTGAGAGCTGTTGGGTCCCAGCCAACCAGCGGCCCAGCCAATCAGCGACCCAACTGCTCAGCCTACAAACGACTCAGCAAATAAACGAAGAAAAACGGCATCCACTTACATCCATTCTTTAGCTGCCATGTGTAATGCACCGAAACCACAGCTCCCTATCCACACCCAGGCCCTACAGAACTTTCCATGGTTTACCATGGACGCACCACATGCCCTGGCTTATTCCATGCACAGCACACCGACCCCTATATACAACTTAGTTCCATTTCACTATACCCTATGCACACCTTTCACCCATCTGCATGTTCAGGCCCCGATCGCTCTCAGAATCTTTCTCACTCCACCCTTCCCTCTCCAGTATATAAATATATTATTATTATCATTATTATTATTATTATTATTATTATTATTATTATTATTAATATAATTATTATTATTATATTATTATTATTATTATTATTATTATTATTATTATTATTATTTTGCTTTGTCGCTGTCTCCCGCGTTAGCGAGGTAGCGCAAGGAAACAGACGAAATAATGGCCCAACCCACCCACATACACATGTATATACATACACGTCCACACACGCAAATATATATACCTATACATCTCAACGTATACATATATATACACACACAGACATATACATATATACTCATGTACATAATTCATACTGTCTGCCTTTATTCATTCCCATCGCCACCCCGCCACACATGAAATTAAAAAAAAACCCTCCCCCCTCACGTATGCGAGGTAGCGCTAGGAAAAGACAACAAAGGCCACATTCGTTCACACTCAGTCTCTAGCTGTCATGTATAATGCACCGAAACCACAGCTCCCTTTCCACATCCAGGCCCCACAAAACTTTCCATGGTTTACCCCAGACGCTTCACATGCCCTGATTCAATCCATTGACAGCACGTCGACTCCGGTATACCACATCGTTCCACTACACTCTATTCCTTGCACGCCTTTCACCCTCCTGCATGTTCAGGCCCCGATCACTCAAAATCTTTTTCACTCCATCTTTCCACCTCCAATTTGGTCTCCCACATCTCCTCGTTCCCTCCACCTCTGACACATATATTTTCTTGGTCAATCTTTCCTCACTTATTCTCTCCATGTGACCAAACCATTTCAAAACACCTTCTTCTGCTCTCTCAACCACACTCTTTTTATTATCACACATCTCTCTTACCCTTACATTACTTACTCGATCAAACGACCTCACACCACATATTGTCCTCAAACATCTCATTTCCAGCACATCCACCCTCCTCCGCACAACTCTATCTATAGCCTACGCCTCGCAACCATATAACATTGTTGGAACCACTATTCCTTCAAACACCCATTTTTGCTTTCCGAGATAATGTTCTCGACTTTCACACATTCTTCAACGCCCCCAGAACTTTTGCCCACTTCCCACGTATTCCCTGCGTGTCGTAGAAGGCGACTAAAAGGGAAGGGAGCGGGGGGGCTGGAAATCCTCCCCTCTTATTTTTTTTTTTTTTTGGTTTTCCAAAAGAGGGAACTGAGAAGGGGGCCAGGTGAGGATATTCCCTCAAAGGCCCAGTCCTCTGTTCTTAACGCTACCTCGCTAACACGGGAAATGGCGAATAGTATGAAAGAAAGAATATATGTATATATATATATATATTATCCCTGGGGATAGGGGAGAAAGAATACTTCCCACGTATTCCCTGCGTGTCGTAGAAGGCGACTAAAAGGGGAGGGAGCGGGGGGCTGGAAATCCTCCCCTCTCGTTTTTTTTTTTAGTTTTCCAAAAGAAGGAACAGAGAATTGGGCCAGGTGAGGGTATTCCCTCAAGGCCCAGTCCTCTGTTCTTAACGCTACCTCGCTAATGCGGGAAATGGCGAATAGTTTGAAAGATATATATATATATATATATATATATATATATATATATATATATATATATATATATATATATATATATATATATGATTTCCAACATGACGTCCCCAATATATGACTTCCAACATTGTGGCTTCCATATGTATCATTTCCACCATAAAGAGATTCTTATTCTCTTCGTTTTCCCATTTTATCACATTTCCAGACTCCATATTTACTACTAATACAACCTTGAGCTTAAAAAGATAGACAATAGTTCTTTTTTGGAATGCGTCAAAAAAAAAAATGATTTTTCTAAATGAAAATACAACGATAAAGAATGGTCTGAAATGTATAAAGTGATTTTGATAAAATCGAGTACATCTTCCGGTCATGGTGACTGAAGTATTGTATAAGAGCCAAACGGGATCAGGATCTATTGTATGATGAGCTTGTATGATGGGATTGTATGATGTATTTTTCAGCGTTATATTCATCGCTCTGCGCTTCGACTTGTCGACTGTGCTCATGCAATAATTGTCATACAACTACAGAGATTTTGCGTAGCAGTACGGGTTTTTATCACTCCATGACCCATAGGTTTCTGTTCCTGAAAACGACCCCTGTTTCATTCGAGGAGTTTCTGGTCTACGAAATGATTCGCGCGGTTAGAAAAAAAAATTTTTTTGCGGTTTTTCGTGAGTTATGCGTTTTCCCTGCGTGTCGTAGAGGGCGACAAAAAGGGGAGGGAGCGTGGGGGGGCTGGAAATTCCTCCCTCCCGTTTCTTAATTTTCCAAAAGAAGGAACAGAGAAGGGGGCCAAGTGAGGATATTACCTCTAAAGCTCAGTCCTCTGTTCTTAACGCTACCTCGCTAACGCGGGAAATGGCGAATATGTATGAAAAACAGGAAAATAAAGTATATGTATATATATATATATATATATATATATATATATATATATATATATATATATATATATATATATATATATCCCTCTTCCTCTCTTTGTATCACAACAACATACAGGCTGTACACCATTAATGTATGTTAGAGTTCTTTTCTAAAGAGCTCCCATGTGTACTATACCCACATATTTTTCGCAATATTGTGTCAGCCATACATGCACAAAAAAATACCATTAAAAAAGCATTAATCATGAAGGATTCCAAAGGAAACTGACTTTTGGGTCTAAGTCGATGAATTAGTGAAACGTTAGAAATTGACAGAGGGTTGATACACAGTACTACAATGTGGGATAAAGTTATGGCTTTATATATATATATATATATATATATATATATATATATATATATATATATATATATATATATATATATATATATACACGCACACACACGTCCAACAAGAGATTTCTTTGCGTCTACAGACTTTAATGATAATGTACTCATCAACATAATTATCTCTATCATCATACGAGAACATGAACGCCAATGATAACAATTATCAATATAACGACAGGTTATTGTGATGACAGTGATAACATATGTAACAACTGTCATCACGACTATATGATGATATATATATATATATATATATATATATATATATATATATATATATATATATATATATATACATATATATCTGACAGTGATAGCGGCGCTGTGTTGTAAGATAGCAGATTTTAGCAGACGACACTACGCTGTGGAGGTAAAGCCACATTATAGACAAGCGAATGTCTCTCTCTCTCTCTCTCTGTCTGTCTCTCTCTCTCTCTCTCTCTCTCTCTCTCTCTCTCTCTCTCTCTCTCTCTCTCTCTCTCTCTCTCTCTCTCTCCACACACACACACACACACACACTTGCAAGATGAGGCGGACAAGTTGATGGACGGGGTATACAAGCGGCAAACGAAATTACAATATCTATAACTGTAGTGTTGTGTACATCGGTAGGAAAGACGAGATGACAGATTACAGAATGCGCTCTTATACTTCAAAAGGATGAACGAGAAAAAAGACGTAGATCTACTGACCTCTTGTGACATAAAGCTAAATTAAGAGGGGATTCAAGCAGGCGACAAAGGCGATCAAAGTGTCGGTAGAGAATTGGAATTTAAGTTTTAGAAAGAAATTAATCCTCACTCTTCACAGTGCACTGGTGCGTCCCCTCACTTTGGAATACTGTGTTCAGGCTTTGGTTGCTCCACTGGAGGAAAGACATAGATGAAGTGGATCGAGTACAGGGGCAAGCAACCAAGATGATTCCCGGACTGACAGATAAACCCTCTGGAAGCTAACGAGGAGATTATGATTTGATCTGGCACAGGTACACAGACTGATCAAAGGCTTTAACAACGTCCATCTAAGTAGCTGATTAAGACTAGACCCGTCTGATACCACGCGTAACAGAAGAAACAAAATTGCGAACAAAACTTATACTTCGAATGCGGTGAAGTACCTTTTATGAAACAGATTTGTTAAAATGTGGAATGATTTACGAATACGGTTGATTGAAAGGAATATCATAGATGTGTTTAAGTACAGGCTATCAATATCTCGCATCCAGTCCTCGAGTGACTTTCGTAACATCATCGTAGATATAAATACGCCAGGTACTTCTTCGTTTCTCATCTCTCCCAGTCTGATTGCAAACATGAAATAAAGGACTTACTGATCATTTGCCTATTGCATTCATCTGTAATCTTTATAACTATCATCCTTTTCATGATAAATGACTTAAAGGAATAGGATGACTACAAGCACACTGACGAAAGCTCTCGGTTTCTTTCGCTACAGTGAGTCTTGCGTTATAAGAATATCTGATTTTTCTGTAAGAAACCTCACCGGCGTTGCTAACAAACACGTCGTTTTCAAATACTTTCGTGGGGAGTAATTCTTATGTCTGATACATATCTATAAAGCTATATATATATATATATATATATATATATATATATATATATATATATATATATATATATATATATATAAGGACCTCTGGCGGTGAGATGAGCAGACAGCGCTGTGTCGTACAAATCTGAAGGTACAATCATTATACATAGTTTAGCCACTGATTAATTTCATGTACAGTCGGAGATGTGACGAATAGTGAAGATGATATATGGGTACTTGATGGTATGGTGAAAATGATTATCTTCAAACTTCGTTCACTATCATTGCAATGATTCAACTCTATACACTTCAAACCCACTTTCCCTTTTCTTCTTGTCTCCAGCGCTCGATACTTTTTCTCGCACTGTACATATTTCTTTATCTAATTCGGGACCAAATGCACCATCTTGGAGTGAAAAAGAGGAAACCTAGTAATATTCAAAGAGAGAAAAGAAAATGCAATTTCTGCCTCTACCTCTTTCCAAATACCAGATGTATTATAAAGCATTCGTTTTCGAAACAGCACAATTCACCCCTGAAATAATTTAATAACACATGCAGTGCAGAACCGTATCCTCTTCTCTATCTTGAGTACCCATCCCAAAGGCTGAGGCTGTGTTGTATGGGTGTCGACATTACCTACCTCCTGAACAGCTATTCCATAACTACAAGGGCCAATATCCACACCTGGTCTGAGGCACAGATCGTAATAGAGAGGGTGGCTCTTTTTCCACTCCTCTCTCACTGAGCCATAGTGGAATAAGAATCCCTCTTGTCTCTGTCAGTTCTCTCGCTGTCACCTCTCTTCAACCTTCTCCTTTGTTACCTTTTTTCTTTCAGCCATTTCTAGCCATCCGCCATGATGTTTCTCTCTCTCTCTCTCTCTCTCTCTCTCTCTCTCTCTCTCTCTCTCTCTCTCTCTCTCTGCAGGTATTATCTTAGCCACTGCTTTCCTGAGCCGTCTGCGTGTGTCTCAACCACCCAGCCTTGGACTTGTGGTAACCCCGTGGCCGCTGTTTGCCGTAGTTACTGTGTGATGACCAGCCACACAAGGATGGACCGTTATGGTGTCTCCTTCTTTCCTCGAGCAGTGAAGCTGTGGAATTCCCTTCGCTCTTGCGTCTTTCCCTTTTCAACTGCCAAGTCTACATATACCTGGGGAGCTCTAATTAATTTGTTTCATAATAGTTTTTTTTCGTAATCTTCATCTTTACGCTCATTTGAAATCGCTTCGTCTGGGGAATGATTTTCACATGTGACATCGGTAACCATATATATATATATATATATCACACTCTAGAGCTCAGGAAAATCTGCAGGTAAGACTTATTATTATTCTTTTTACATAATTTTAATGATGTTCGTAACCACCCAATGCATATACTTGGGCTGCATTTATATCTGGATCTTATCAATAGACTTATCTAGAGGTTGAGTGATGTGTAATTACAGAAAGCACAGCTTAGTGATCAGAGCAGCCCATTGATCGATCATAATCTTATATGTTGGTATCGCAATTTAGGAATTTGGACATCTTTAAAAACAGGGATAACAGATCCTCTTTCAATACAATTGCTGTTTCCATTGTGGATATATATATATATGTATATATATATATATATATATATATATATATATATATATATATATATATATATATATATATATATATATATATATATATATATATATATATATATATATCATGTGTAAGGACAATATGTCATGGTCCAGTTTTACGTACAAAAGTCAAAGACCAAAAAAGAAAAATTATTGACCAATGAGAGATGACTGAGGTAGGCGGATACTCCTCTGTAATTGGTCAATAATATTTCTTTCTGATATTTGACATTTGTACGTCAGTCTAGACCATGTCATACTGTCCTCACGCTTGAGAATGTGTGCGCGAGTCACGGCGAGTTGTGCTGGCGTCAGGAACAGACGAAGAAAGGCCACATCCGCTCACATCCGTTTTCCAGCTGTCATGCGTAATGCACCGAAACCACAGCTCCCTATCCACAATCAGGCCCCACAGACATACCCATATATATATATATATATATATATATATATATATATATATATTTTTTTTTTTTTTTTTTTTCATACTATTCGCCATTTCCCGCGATAGCGAGGTAGCGTTAAGAACAAAGGAATGGGCCTTTGAGGGAGTATCCTCACCTGACCCCCTTCTCTGTTCCTTCTTTTGGAAAAAAAAAAAAAAAAACGAGAGGGGAGGATTTCCAGCCCCCCGCTCCCTTCCCTTTTAGTCGCCTTCTACGACACGCAGGGAATACGTGGGAAGTATTCTTTCTCCCCTATCCCCATATATATATATATATATATATATATATATATATATATATATATATATATATATATATATATATATATATATAGGTGTTACCGGGCACCGACTGCAAGAGGATGCACGTTTTTGGAATTTCGCTTTATAAAGGAGTCTACATTCCCTGCTCTTGGAAGTAGCGCAGACTTGGGTTGTAGGAGCCTTTAGAAATAAGACCTGGGTAACACTAGGACTCTCATAGAAATTGGTCCCGAGGTAATTGTAATTTGTATATATATATATATATATATATATATATATATATATATATATATATATATATATATTCATATATATTTATACTTGATCATGGTTTCCCGCGATGGCGAGGTAACGCCAGGAAACAGGAAGAAAAACATCCACTTACATACACATATATACATATACGTGCATATATATATATATATATATATATATATATATATATATATATATATATATATACACTCATGTATATATTTACACTTGCTCACCATCATCCATTTCCGACGCCAATCCACCCCACAGGAAACAGCATAAATGCATGAAAGAAAAGAAACATTAATGATGATATATACTTTATCCTTTTCTTCCCCACACCTTGTCGCCGCCCCCTGCGTCAGTAAGGTAGCACCAGGAAACAGATGAAGTAAGGCCACATCCGCTCACATCCATTCTTTAGCTGTCAAGTGTAATGCACCGAAACCACAGTTCCCTATCCACAACCCAGCCCCACAGACCTTTCCATGGTTTACCACGGACGTTTCACATGCCCCTGGTTCAGTCCATTGACAGCACTTTGACCCAGTATATCACATCGTTTCAATTCACTCCAACCTCTACACACACACACACACACACACACACACACACACACACACACACACACAGACACACACACACACATTATGTATATATATTTATATAACCACCTCAACATGATCGTTGCTCACTTCTATACAACAGCAACAGACACTACCCACCCAACAAACCACTCCATAAGAAACCACCAACCTCCCAATTAGAAATAAAATAAGTTAACCCCTGTCTCACACTTCTTTAACCTCCATTCACGGATCACCCCACCCCTTAACATATATATATATATATATATATATATATATATATATATATATATATATATATATATATATATATATATATATATATATATATAACCCAGACAAAACACCTGCGCATTGAAATAACCCGACATGCACTAAATAACTGCCCTCCCAACTCAGTCTGAGACTCCAGCCCACCAAACATACACCCATCAGAAGCCACACTCCCTAGACAAACTCGAGTCATAACTTCCAATCTACGCTCTAGACACCGACCACCACCACAGCACTACAAAACACGATGAGGACGTATCCTATAACCCTCCATGCCCAGGATGCAGCTACCATAACAATCACGCCGGACACTTACCACTAAATTGCCTCGCATCCTCTGGACATACACGTGCAACACACGACAGCACTGCACTTATGACCTATGGTCCCCATCGGTGGACGCGGCCGGCTTCCTGAGTGCTGCAGGAACCTTACATTTATATATATATATATATATATATATATATATATATATATATATATATATATATATAAAAGGGGGTGACTGTATTGTTGACTGGTTGGTAAGGTTATTTAATGTATGTATGACTCATGGTGAGGTGCCTGAGGATTGGCGGAATGCGTGCATAGTGCCATTGTACAAAGGCAAAGGGGATAAGAGTGAGTGCTCAAATTACAGAGGTATAAGTTTGTTGAGTATTCCTGGTAAATTATATGGGAGGGTATTGATTGAGAGGGTGAAGGCATGTACAGAGCATCAGATTGGGGAAGAGCAGTGTGGTTTCAGAAGTGGTAGAGGATGTGTGGATCAGGTGTTTGCTTTGAAGAATGTATGTGAGAAATACTTAGAAAAGCAAATGGATTTGTATGTAGCATTTATGGATCTGGAGAAGGCATATGATAGAGTTGATAGAGATGCTCTGTGGAAGGTATTAAGAATGTATGGTGTGGGAGGCAAGTTGTTAGAAGCAGTGAAAAGTTTTTATCGAGGATGTAAGGCATGTGTACGTGTAGGAAGAGAGGAAAGTGATTGATTCTCAGTGAATGTAGGTTTGCGGCAGGGGTGTGTGATGTCTCCATGGTTGTTTAATTTGTTTATGGATGGGGTTGTTAGGGAGGTGAATGCAAGAGTTTTGGAAAGAGGGGCAAGTATGAAGTCTGTTGGGGATGAGAGAGCTTGGGAAGTGAGTCAGTTGTTGTTCGCTGATGATACAGCGCTGGTGGCTGATTCATGTGAGAAACTGCAGAAGCTGGTGACTGAGTTTGGTAAAGTGTGTGAAAGAAGAAAGTTAAGAGTAAATGTGAATAAGAGCAAGGTTATTAGGTACAGTAGGGTTGAGGGTTAAGTCAATTGGGAGGTAAGTTTGAATGGAGAAAAACTGGAGGAAGTGAAGTGTTTTAGATATCTGGGAGTGGATCTGGCAGCGGATGGAAACATGGAAGCGGAAGTGGATCATAGGGTGGGGGAGGGGGCGAAAATTCTGGGAGCCTTGAAGAATGTGTGGAAGTCGAGAACATTATCTCGGAAAGCAAAAATGGGTATGTTTGAAGGAATAGTGGTTCCAACAATGTTGTATGGTTGCGAGGCGTGGGCTATGGATAGAGTTGTGCGCAGGAGGATGGATGTGCTGGAAATGAGATGTTTGAGGACAATGTGTGGTGTGAGGTGGTTTGATCGAGTAAGTAACGTGAGGGTAAGAGAGATGTGTGGAAATAAAAAGAGCGTGGTTGAGAGAGCAGAAGAGGGTGTTTTGAAATGGTTTGGGCACATGGAGAGAATGAGTGAGGAAAGATTGACCAAGAGGATATATGTGTCGGAGGTGGAGGGAACGAGGAGAAGAGGGAGACCAAATTGGAGGTGGAAAGATGGAGTGAAAAAGATTTTGTGTGATCGGGGCCTGAACATGCAGGAGGGTGAAAGGAGGGCAAGGAATAGAGTGAATTGGAGCGATGGTATACCGGGGTTGACGTGCTGTCAGTGGATTGAATCAAGGCATGTGAAGCGTCTGAGGTAAACCATGGAAAGCTGTGTAGGTATGTATATTTTGCGTATGTGGACGTATGTATATACATGTGTATGGGGGTGGGTTGGGCCATTTCTTTCGTCTGTTTCCTTGCGCTACCTCGCAAACGCGGGAGACAGCGACAAAGCAAGAAAAAAAAAAAAAATATATATATATATATATATATATATATATATATATATATATATATATATATATATATATATATATATATATATATATATGAAAATAGAAGCTGCATTAAAACAGTATCTGTTACCCTCGTCTTTAAAGATATCAAAATTCTTCAAAGTATCGTAGAAACATTTACAAAACACGATCGATGCATTGGCCGCATTGGCTTCCAATCCACGAGTTATGCGCTTAAACCCTTCTTCTTTTCATTTTATCTGGACCTATTTGTAAAGATTCAGACGGATACAAACCCAGGCATAAGTGTTGTGAATAGTTATAGAGACACACCTAGAATTGTGTTTGTAGACTCTGCTGAGGGTCCCGGGTGAGATGGAGCGGTGAGATGTGGGTTTAATAGCGAGACGGAGACGTGAATAGCATTGATGTAAAGCTGCTCTACAAGAACCACGCCAGGATGAGGCGTAGGAAGTACTCATCTCATACAGGTGCGTTGCGATGCGCGGTCAACAGCGCCAACGCATTCCAGATTTGTGTCTTTAATTAAGGGTTACTTATGAAAATGGAGTTTGCCCGGGGGTTTCCCCCCAGTGTCGTGAGGAGATAAGATCCGTCATATCTGCGGGAAAGATCAGGGGACACTGTGGGTGGTGGAGAGAGAGGGCGGGTGGGTGGCGTAGCACTGAAACAGGTGTTTGGCTCGGGCAGTCGTGACGGACCAACCCCCTCTACCCCTGGGGGCCTATACGAACGCCCTCCGCGTTCGCTATCCACTCGCCGCACGGACCACCTCGTGGTTCGTGACTCCCCTAGGGTCAGAAATAGGTGGATTTTCTACCACCGCAGCGATCAACGCCGCGCCTAGCTGACCTACGTAGATATACGAAAAAAAAAATGCTTACAAACTACATTTTAACATTAGCGAACGTAAAAAATAAATAGCATTCGTTCGGACGTATCCTGAATCCTCTCATATTTGCGATGATAATTCAGAAGTCGCATTAGCATTAAGAACAATCAGGTGTAGTCGGTATGTCTGTATATTTGTGGTATATAATAATAGCCCGCCAAATAGAGCGATACTTTTGCCCGTAAGCCATTCCCGCTACGTATCGTCCAATATTCAGTAGAAGTTCTGATGTATATGAATCAAATGTAGTACCAGTATGAGCGACATATACCAGCAGAAATAACGGTAATATCTAGAACAACAGAAAATGGTATATAAATTACATTATTGTCCTCTTTTTGTATGTATGTACGTTCTTCGTATTCCTCTCATTACGACTATTATCATCATAATCATTATATCGCGATTTTTGTTATTGTTATTATCATTATTATCATTATTATCATGACTGTTATTATTATTATCATTATTATTATTATTATTATTATTATTATTATTATCATTATCATTATCATCACTATCATAATCATTATCATTATCATTAATTATCATCATCTTGATATCATCATTATCATTATACAACCCAAGAGCCCCTTCCACAGAGCCCTGCTTCCTAATGGCTGCGCTCCAGTCAGGAGCAGGAAATGATGGATCCCCTTTCGAGCGAGAAGTTCCTTAATAAGACTGTACTTATTTCTGTCTATTGATGATGATATAACCTTACAGAAAGAGACTTCTCACTCACGGTGGTCAGGATATATATATATATATATATATATATATATATATATATATATATATATATATATATATATATGTTTATGCTATTCGCCATTTCCCGCATTAGCGAGGTAACGTTAAGAACAGAGGACTGGGCCTTTGAGGGAACATCCTCACCTGGCCCCCTTCTCCGTTCCTCCTTTCACACACACACACACACACACAAGGCATAAACGTACTGTATGAACCTCGTCACCGCCACGTAGACATCCCTATTCCCCAAGTTGCAGTGCTGCGCCAGAACAGCGTAGAACCCATCCGAGTTAGTACAGACAGCTCGCTACAAAAACAGCTCCATCATATCCACCGTGAATATCATCAGTACTGAGCATTCCTGTACAGTGGCTTCCACATTAGAATCTCTGGTATAGATTGTCATTGTTAACGCACCTTTTTTCTTAGAACTTTCTATCTTTTTACGATTATCATTATTATCATTGTCATATATATATGAGTCAGTTGTTGTTCGCTGATGATACAGCGCTGGTGGCTAATTCATGTGAGAAACTGCAGAAGCTGGTGACTGAGTTTGGAAAAGTGTGTGGAAGAAGAAAGTTAAGAGTAAATGTGAATAAGAGCAAGGTTATTAGGTACAGTAGGGTTGAGGGCCAAGTCAATTGGGAGGTGAGTTTGAATGGAGAAAAACTGGAGGAAGTGAAGTGTTTTAGATATCTGGGAGTGGATCTGGCAGCGGATGGAACCATGGAAGCGGAAGTGGATCATAGGGTGGGGGAGGGGGCGAAAATCCTGGGGGCCTTGAAGAATGTGTGGAAGTCGAGAACATTATCTCGGAAAGCAAAAATGGGTATGTTTGAAGGAATAGTGGTTCCAACAATGTTGTATGATTGCGAGGCGTGGGCTATGGATAGAGTTGTGCGCAGGAGGATGGATGTGCTGGAAATGAGATGTTTGAGGACAATGTGTGGTGTGAGGTGGTTTGATCGAGTGAGTAACGTAAGGGTAAGAGAGATGTGTGGAAATAAAAAGAGCGTGGTTGAGAGAGCAGAAGAGGGTGTTTTGAAGTGGTTTGGGCACATGGAGAGGATGAGTGAGGAAAGATTGACCAAGAGGATATATGTGTCGGAGGTGGAGGGAACAAGGAGAAGAGGGAGACCAAATTGGAGGTGGAAAGATGGAGTGAAAAAGATTTTGTGTGATCGGGGCCTGAGCATGCAGGAGGGTGAAAGGAGGGCAAGGAATAGAGTGAATTGGAGCGATGTGGTATACCGGGGTTGACGTGCTGTCAGTGGATTGAAGCAGGGCATGTGAAGCGTCTGGGGTAAGCCATGGAAAGCTGTGTAGGTATGTATATTTGCGTGTGTGGACGTATGTATATACATGTGTATGGGGGGGGGGTTGGGCCATTTCTTTCGTCTGTTTCCTTGCGCTACCTCGCAAACGCGGGAGACAGCGACAAAGTATAATAAATAAATAAATATATATATATATATATATATATATATATATATATATATATATATATATATATATATATATATTCAGCCTTTGACATACCCTTGATTTAGAAAATTATTATTCTTGTAATTATTATTATCATTATCATTATTATGCTTATTGATATTATTATCATTTTTGTTATCATTATCATGAGAGGTATCTTGTTGGAGGAAGGTACGAATCTATCTATGGTCGGTGAATATTCATTCATCGGGAGAGTAAGACGTTTGCAGGTATGAAGGGCAGAAGTGTGAGTGGTCCCAGGAGGAGGTTGATCTGTGGCAGGGGTGTGTGATGTCACCATGGCTGTTTAATCTCTTCGTGAATAGGATTGTTAGGAGGAAAATACGATTTTGTCTTGGAGAGAAGAGCTGGTCTACAGTAAGGTGGAGTTTGGGATGGGGAGGAGGGAGGAGGACTGGTAGATGAATTTGTTGCTGTTTGCAGATGACGTGGTTATGGCGTCAGAACCGAGTGAGAAACTGTAGAAGCTGGTGTCTAAATCAGGGAGACTGTGCGAAAGGATGACGTTGTCATTTAAAGCCAAGTAAACATTGCACAGAAGCAGTTAAAAAAAGGCAGACAAAATTCTTAGATTAATCGGTGGGGCTGTCTAATATCAGCCCCGGGAAATTATCTTTAACCCTTACATGTCATTCACGCTCCTCGATCTTGAATATCATGTTAAATTTGGGTCATCTTACTTGAGGAAAGACAGTGACAGAATGGAAAGAAATCAGAGAAGAGTTACCAAGATGATTCCCGGACTGAGAAACAAATCCTATTTAGTTCCCAAACGGAAAGATTAAGTTAAGGTGATCTGCTACAAGCTCTCAAAATGATAAAAGGCTTCGATATTATCGATATAACGACTTACGTAGGAATAGATTCGTCTGGTTTCACTCGCAGTAATGGTTCACAAACTTGTAGGTAAACGTTTTACCCCGAATGAGGCGAAAGATTTTATCTTCAACAGGATTGATAACATATGCAATGATTTACCAATGAGAGTGGTTGAATGTGGGATATGTTTAAGAATAAACTTAATTAATATTTTTGCTTCAAATCCATGACTGACATTACGGATGTCTCCTCACTTACATGAAAACTTTTATTTGTACTCTTATCACACCGATCTATGATTTTTATACCTCTTCCACCTATCACAAACAGCCTCGAAGAGACCCAGTGGTCTCTTGCTGTTTAAATTCCTTTGTATTGCCAATGAAAATAAGGTTATATGGTTTATTTGGGGAGCGAGACAGGTTGGTCTCAGTGTGAATTTGAAAGGAGAGAACTTGGAGGATATGGAGTGTTTTAGATGCCTAGGAATGAACATGGCAGTAAATGAAACCATGGAGCTAGAGGTGAAGCATAGGGTAGGTAAGGGAATAAGGTCCTGGATGCATCGAGGAGTTTATGGAAAAAGAGGTCCATTGTGTGTGAGGGCAACGATGGGTATATTTGATGGCATGATTATCTCGACGGTTATGTATGGGTGTGAGTCTTGGGCCCTGAAATGCAAAGGGATGGAGGAGGGGTGGATGTGCTGGAAACATGAAATGCTTGAAGACAGTATGTGGTGTGAGGAAGATTGATCCTGATAGGAATGACTGTGTAGGAGAGAGGTGTGGTGTCAAGCAGAGTACGAATGAAAGAAGTAAACCGGGTGTTGTGAAATATTATGGACATACGGATGAGTGATGACGGACTGACAAAGAGGATAAACACGTCAGAAGTGGAGGGAGTAAGTGGAGAGAGGCATGGGAGGATGGAGTGAGAGGCTTCGAGTTGTCAGGACCTGAACGTGCAAGAGGGTGAGAGGCAAACATGGGACAATTCTAATGAAATCAATTTGAAATACAAGGAAGCAACGTGCTAGCTATCAGTGGGTCGAACCAGGGCTTATGCAATTGTCTGGGAAAACCATGGAGTGGACTGCGATGTGGGGCTTGGCTGTGGATGGCGGGGGCTTTGTTTTCGGTGCATTATGCATGAGAGCTAGAGAGCGGATACGAACAAATGAGGCTATTTTTCATCCATTCCCATCGCCACCTCGCCGACACGGGACGCGGCGAACGTATATGATAGAAAAAAAAAAAGAATATTACTATCATCAGTGTTGTCATCATGCACACGCACAGAACACCACAACGACACACGATATGTTCTGCGACAGCTGATAAGAAGTTCCCACCCTCTTCAGTGTTAATGAAACACAAGCAAAAACTTTGAATAGGTCAGCTGATAGATGCGGCCGTTAGCCTCTTATGTCGACAGACGAAGTTAATGAATTTATATAATGACTCGGTAAATCATAGCAGTCTTTGTTTTAGAAATATATATATATATATATATATATATATATATATATATATATATATATATATATATATATATACACACAATACTTGATCGCCGTTTCCCACGTTAGCGTGGAAGCGCTAGGAACAGAATTAGAAAGACCGCATCCTCCCATAGTCATTCTCTGGCAGTCATATATATATATATATATATATATATATATATATATATATATATATATATATATATATATATATACACTCTGTAACGACACAGTTCGGTCAGAACCATCATTCAGTACCTAACTTAGGACCCTATTCTAAGTTATGAGCGTTTAGATCTAAGTTAAGATTCCCTGCCAAGACGTCTTACGCGATCGACTTGCGGCGCTGCGCGATCCATCGATTGCGCAGATTGCGTGTTGTTGCCTGACATGTAGGAGGAGCGATGTTAGAGTGTGTGCGTGTGTCTATTAGTGTGTCTGTGTGTGTAAAAAAGTTACACATTTTGTAACAAGCACAGCGAAGTATTTTATGTATTATTTTTGGTAGCAACAAGACATTGTACACAGACTACGTCTGTCTACAATGTCTGTTGTTAATTGTTTGCCTCTTACTATTGTAGTTCTACGTGACTTCAGTATCCCAAGGTATTGTATTATAGCTGTAGCCCAACTAACCTTGGGTATTGCCCCCACCTGACTTACCAACCAAGGGTATTGTGTTGTTGTATTTGTAGGCTTGATTGTCTCATTAACCCAGGGTATTGTATTGTTGTATTGTAAGCCGAATTGTCTCATCAACCCAGGGTATTGTATTGTTATAATGTTTGCCGTTGTAACTCCCTAACCCATGGTATTGTACTGTTGTATTGCAGGCCGAATTGTCTCATCAACCCATGGTATTGTATTTTTGTATCGTAGGCCGAACAATCTCATTGACCTAGGGTATTGTATTGCTACATTGTATGGCGATCTAACTAACAAACCCAGGGTACTGTATTGCTATATCGCTTGCCGGTGTAACTCAATAACCCAGGGTATTGTATATTTTTACTGTAGACTGAAATGACCCTTTGACCTGGGGTATTATATTGTATTGTATTGTCGGCCGAACTAACTCATTCATCCAGGGTAATGTATTCGATCTACAAGATGCACTACTCCACCAGGGTAATGTATTATTATAGATATTTCGATGTATAAGTTTGTGAATTACTGGAAGTATTTGTATCATTGGTATATCACATGTTGCTCTTACTGTATATTGTTATATGATGCTGGTTCTCTTAGTATACTGTTATATGTTGCTATCCCAGTATATTGCTCTAATGTTGTTCTTCCTGTATATAGCTATATACATATACTGCTCTCCCACTATACCGTTATATTTCATATAACACCATTAACGACATAAAATGAATATATCGATTCGTTTTTCGAAAAATTACTTTGTTTTCTCTCCCATTATGACTTATACGCTTCAGGAACTTAACACGAGCCGTAATACAGATCTCTTTTCTGTGTTATTCATTCTAATGTCAGAAATCAAGTCACGGTTATCAGATAAAAGATGCGTATTCAGCATTCACAGCAGTAGAATCAACATTTAAATACCTCATCCCTTGCCCTATCATCATTGCTTGTAAGGCGAGGGATGGTGCCGGATGCGTGTAGAACTCCTTTCCCTTTAAGGGACATGAGATGAGCTCCCACGGGTGTAGAACTCCCTTCCTGTATGGTGTAAGAAATGAGGATCCCTATGAGTGTAGTAGAAATACATCCCCGTGCACTACAAGACAGATAGGGTACCCATCAGTGTAGTAGAACTCCTTCCTCGCACAGTACTAATTACATTTAGATCGCCACCATTACATTTCTCATGCGAAACCGTAGTATATATATATATATACATATATCTGTGTGTGTGTGTGTGTGTGTGTATCTAGTCTCAGAATTCCAGAAAGTTTAGCCAAGGGAAACCTTCCAACGGGAGCTATTGCTTGTGACCAAAATCAATATGACTCTACTAAAAGTAATGGATAAAAAAGCTGTGGTACAATTCTTTAGCTTTATTTTGAAAAAAAAGGAGGAAACAATTAACAAGGGTGGAGTTTTTGAGTCAAACTCCTTTTGAGTTACCCGTCATCATCTACAAAACAAACTATACAGGGTTTTTTAAAATATTTACAAGAAGCACCATCAATATTTAGAAAAATAAATACATGAAGAAATTGTACAAAGGAAATCTTTGGCACCTTTTGTTGATGCTGTAGCATATGTGTGCTCATGTGAGGCCTAGCAGGGTGCTAGGCCACCATGAGACATGTGTGCTAGGCCATCATGATACAGTGTGTGCTAAGCCACCATGATACATGTGTGCTAGGCCACCATGATACAGGGTACTAGGCCACCATGATACAGGGTACTAGGCCACCATGATATAGGGAGCTAGGCTACCATGGTACAGGGTGCTGAACCACCGTCATACAGGGTGTTAAGCCACCATGTTACAGGGTGTTAGGCCACCATGATACAGGGTGCTAGGCCACCGTGATACAGGGTGCTAGGCCACCATGATACAGGATACTAGGCCACCATGATACAGGGTGCTAGGCCACCGTGATACAGGGTGCTAGGCCACCATGATACAGGGTGCTAGGCCACCGTGATACAGGGTGCTAGGCCACCATGATACAGGGTGCTAGGCCACCGTGATACAGGGTGCTAGGCCACCATGATACAGGGTGCTAGGCCACCGTGATACAGGGTGCTAGGCCACCGTGATACAGGGTGCTAGGCCACCATGATACAGGGTGCTAGGCCACCGTGATACAGGGTGCTAGACTACCATGATACAGGTTACAAGGCCACCATGATAGTGCCGGCGAGAATGACACTGTACATACCACGATGTGCTGGACTTTGCGGGAATAATGGTGAATACGAAAATGAAAAATGATGATATAAACATGATAATGAAGTGTGGGTGGGTGGGTGTGGGTAGTGGGAAGGGGGTAAAGGGTTGCCGTGTCGCGGGGCGGCAGCGGCGACGACGACGCGAGAGGTGACGTGCGGACGTTCCGCTGGAGACGAAGGCACTTTTGCGACGGGGAGCCTCAGAGGTTAGCCGGAACCTGAGGTGGGAGGGCGTAGCTGTAGGGGTGGATGGGTGCCGGTCTGGAGGGCGTGGCGGAGAGGGAGGAGTGGTGGGCGGCGGCAGCGGCTGCGGCCGTGGGCGGTCGGAGGTACGTAGGGTAACCGTATACATCCCTGGCAGCAGCAGCGGCGGCGGCCGCTTTATCTAAGGGCGCTGCGTGCAGCTGAGGGGCGCGACTCAAGAGGTACGGAGACATCATATGGCTGTAGTACAGGTAGGGGTAGGGTAATGAGGATCCTGGCATACCTGTCGGGATGCTGCCGGGGAGGCCCGTGGAATACGTGGGCGATGGCAGGCAAGGGCGCGGGGCGGCTGGGGACAACATGCTGACCTCATTCGGCCTCGGGTCCGCGGGGACTGGCGGCGTGTGGGTCTTTCTGGTCTCTGCCGCCGCCGCTGCCGCCATCATGGACGCGGCAGACATGAGGGGCGATACTAGGGACGCCGGTGTGTCCTCGACCTCCGTCTTGATGATCTGTGGCGGGGGCAGGAACGGTGGCGGGGGCGTCGGCGGACTCTCGACGTCGACTTTCTCGTCGCCCGGGTCCTTCTCCACGGACATGGACGACGCCGGTCGGTCGTCCAGGTCAGATGCGTCCAGGTCCCCGCTGTCGACGCTGTTCAGGCGGGCGCGCTTGTCCAATGTCGCTGTGAAGGGGATGAGGACGAGTTGTGTATCAGTCTAATAATTAAGTTGTGTTATTGTGAATATGGCAGATGATTAAGCTATGGTGACGCTAAATGGGTCAGATAATTAGGTCGTGGTCAAGATGTTCTTGAATAAGGAGCATATGGTCATGGTGGACCGGTTAAATAAGTTGAACAAGAAGGATATGGTCATATCGAACTGGCTGAAGAATGAGGCTATGGTCATGATGAACTGGTTGATTAAGCTATAGTAATAATGACTTGGATGAAAAGAAAAAGCTATGGTCATGATTAGTCACACGAGGCAATTGTTATGATGAAATGATTAAATAAGGAGGCAATGGACATGAGTTATCAGATAATGGACTTATTATGGTCATGAATAATTCCTCGAATAATGAGGTTGTGATCACGCTGAATCGGTCAAATAAGAAGAGTCTGGTTGGATGACACGATCAGATAGGGAGGTTACGGTCATGTTGATTTGGTTGAATAAGTAGGCTATAGACACGTCAATCTCGTCTAATCAGGAGGATATGAACCTGTTAATGTGGTCGGAAACACGAAGGCTTTAGTCATGTTAAACTGGTCCAGTAAAGAGACTCTGGTCTTAGTAATGACTAATATTTTTGATAGGGAAAATGAGCTTTGAGCTTACCATCGTTTGCATCGGTAGGTTTCTCTGGCGAAGCTGTAGTCTCTGCTGCCTGTGGTGAAGTTCCTCCAGACCTCTTCTTTGAACGTAACTGTCCATTCTCACGAAAACCTTTGGCGAAGGGGTTATTGTCGATCTTGAGCTGCGTGATGCGTTCGTTCTGGTAGGCTGTGACGGCCATGAAACAGGTCTGGGGGAAGGTGAAGGTGTTGAAGGCGGCCCAGTGGAGGGAGACCAAGTCTGGCGCCGCCACGATGTGGATCCTGGGCTGGTATTTGTGCATTGAGTTGAGGATGATGTGACCCTGCTGGTCCAGGTTGTTGTTGGTCAGCTTCAGCTTCTGGAAGCTGATGGGATGACGCATCCACTGCGCCCCGGAGGCTGGAGAGTCCGGGTGGATGTACAGGCGACCAGGCATGTGGGGCTCAGCCTTGCCCGCCACCACCCACTCCTTGCCCTGGAACTTATAGCGGGAGTCGTCCGCTGGAACGATGTCCATCAGCACAAAGTATTTAGTGTTTGGCTCCAGACCACTCGCGGACATCTTAACCGTCGGAAACATTCGCCTGGAAAGAGAAGAAAGACTTTTATTACAACATGCTAACCACAAGAAAACATTTAAAAACCACGCAATAGACATGTTACGATCACGAAAGTAAATTACTCAGAATATTATCACAGACTAAAAACAAAGACAGTAATCCACAAATACCCCTAAACCCAGGAGGGACTCACAACACCGAAAAACACTTGAGCTTGGTTTTGTTGACAAGGTAAAGTGAGTCAAATATTTGAGCTCAAACAGGGAAACCAGGCGACACCAGCGAGAGGACGGGACACACACACACACACACACACCTCCTACACTTCCCAGTTTACTGAATACACAAGGGATCGGATTACCAGCAGCACCTCTCTCCTCCTGATGGGTGTGCCACAGGGGCTGCCCACCTACCCACCCACCATCCTGCCCAACTCTACCATACTCAAGCCCACCCCGCGTGGGAACTAACCTCATATCTACTGTTTACATTACAAATATTAGTGAACCAGAATAAATAGATATAGATAGTATAAACTGGGAGATAAGGGTAAAAATAAAACACATATGTAAATTACTCGGTAAGTGGTACAGAGACCATCTATGTTCATAAGGGCAATGTGATAACTAGATATATTTTTTTTTCATGTTGAAAACCAAAATATCAAAAACTCTTATTTAAATTATAAGAATAAATGGTATTAATTTCACAAGATCAAAAAAATATAAAGAACCAAATTAATACAGTAAATATTTGCATATGGGCGGTCATATCGTGAAGGTAAGGTTCAGAATAAATTAGATTTAATCTGAGGAAGGTAGCGGGCGGCTCTCAGCGGCGGCGTTGGAAACGCTAGCGGCGGCGGCGGCGATGCGAGAATCGGCGGAGGGACGCGACTGTCTCCGCTACGGCCGTCAACGCGCATATTACGGAAAAGATACGAGATAAAATTACCTTACATATCTCTTCATTACTGGTAATTACATATGACTAACATTCATAATTCTAACGCCAAAAAAAGGGATCGAGCATTAACGATAAAAAATTACCAGATTTGTACATAATTTCACGTAATTAATTAATTCCTTCATAAATCTTGGGTTGGTTTGGTGTTAGTAGGGAGGGAGGTGGTTGGGGGAGGGGAGAGGGGGTTTGGTATCTGTGGTAGCTATGTGGGCAGGATACCCGAGCCTTGTTATTACAGGGCCCTCGGGGGCCCGTCCAGCTCTCCTCTTGGGATTACAGGGACCACACGCGCGGGCAAAACCAACGGAATGATCCCATATCACCAAACCACCTTATTGTCTCCCGCCACGATCAAAGCGGGCGGCGCTAAATTGAATTGTCCGTTGTGGGAGGCTGAGGCCGGCGGCGTCCACGGCCTGATTGTAGACGGCCGACGGGATCGGCATGTTTGCGGTCTAGCTCTCGGGGGAAGGTATGTGGCTGTCTTTTTTGTGTCTGCGTCCCAGGCGACACACACATACACACACACATCCCTCCTGCTGCTGGCGGCGCAGCAGCAGGTGTGAATGTAATGAGGTCGTGGACAGAAGTATTTCAAACGATGTCTTGTGTTTTGACGCTTGTTTAATGTGTGGGAGGAGGAGGGAGGAGGAGGAGGAGGGAAGGACTGGACTGGTTGGGTGTACACAAGCAGGTTAGGCTTTTAACTTACCGACCCAGTTTGGTGATGATCATCTCCGTGCCGAATTTATTAAACTGGTTCCACAGGTTTTCATTCTCCAGGCGCGCCTTGATGCGAGGGTCAGGTTTTCCTCCAGGCAGCCCCGGGGTCGGGAATCCTCCACAGTGGGGAGGGGGCTTCATGTAGTCCCCGGGGAAGCCGTGGGCAAAGGGGGACTGGGCAGGGACGCCTCCTGTAGGAACATGAACAGCATCACGTCAGGACTTGAAGGCTCACAACACTTATCTTTTCTACCATCACTTCTATCTCTTTTTTTTCTCTCTTTCTTAACCATAGATGAATCTTCAAACGTTCAGAACTGATAGGAAACCAAGTCTAAAATGAGGATTAATTATACCAATATTAAGTGGGGGGGAAGGGCTAATTATGGGGAGTAAATGACCGGACGGGTCAAGCACCACTGGTTCTGGCGCGGGACAGCATCACCTTCGGGGGGTAAAACTTACCATGGAACCCTAGCCTGTATTTCTCCAGGTGATCGGTAATATTGGCGGGTAAACCGCCGCCCAAGTACGGGTGAATACCAAGAGGGCCGGGAGGCGCCATACCGCGGCTGCGAAGGTATAGCAGCTCCTCCTCGTACATGATCACGGTATTATCACTTCACTGAGTCTCTCTTTATCACTAGTCTCACTGCACTCTGGACGATCGCGTTTTATCTACCTCACACGAAGACCGGCTGTACGTAATACCATTCACGGGTGCTTGTCGGGAACTACTTTTATTTGCTTCGTGTTGTGGGTTTTGTATGTTCGGAGGCCGCACCCTCCGCCGGGCTCAGCCAACCAGCGGCGCGGTGGTCAGTCGAGAGGGCGGAGCGTGTCTGATCTGTGTGGCGGCAGGGGCGGGGCCTTGTCCGCGCGGGCTTGCTGAAGAGATCGCCGACGAGAATGTTTGTTTTTGACCCCCCCTGGGAATTGTCCCTCACAGGTGTGGCCTATTAGTGAATGAGAAAATGGCAGGTTTTATGAAGGTCCGGCCATTAAAATTTGAGATGGCAAGAGATAAGGATTGGGACAGGGCCGTGAACACCCTTACACGGAGGGTAAATGTGACTTCGCCTCCACCTACCGTAGTCAAACACCCATTGGATCAGGTCAAAGAACGCCCTCAAAAATGCCATACGGATCCTTGATACACTTTATGAATGAACATAACCACTTCGTAGTTAGTCAACGGTTGTTACGCGTCTGAGAAAAAGAGGCGCGCGCATGCGGCCGCCAATATATGTATTAACATACACACCAGTGAAGAAAATGTTAGCTTGAGGTCGTTATCAGAGATTAAGTCTTCGATTATTTTGAACAGGATCTAATGATGATAGGAATATTTAGAGCCTGGCTAAATAAGCTTCATGAATAGATGCTTTCTCCGTTAGGAGCAATGAACAGAGAGAATATACGTCGCTTCACAATTGATATGCTTTTTTCTTTTGCTCATACAGCAAGAGAACAGTTTAAAACCATGGCTATAGACATCAGAAGTACTTTTATCCTTTATGTATATATATATATATATATATATATATATATATATATATATATATATATATATATATATATGACCCATCTTGTAGCTGTAGGCATTTCCTCTCTACATTACTAACACGTGTTGTAAGAAAAAGCCATTTGATAAGTGACATGATCTATGAAAGATGTTCGACAGCTAAACAGGACTTCCAGGTACGTGTGTCAGAGAGAGATAGAGACAGGAAGAGGAGGAGGAGAGACAACGAAGAGCTCTTAATAACAGTGGTTGGTGGACGGGCCGACCAGACTCCACATCATGAAAGGAAGTTGTCCATTATTTTATCTGTGGCTTTATTAGTGAAACAATTCCGCTCATTCCCCCCCGACCAGACCGGCTTGTCATTACGGAGGTGATCCCTTTGTGCGTGTTTAAGTACCTCTGTGTGGGGCCAGCCTCCCTGGCCGCACCTCGGGGACTCACCACTCCTTAAACTGGACAGTGAAAATCCCGGTTTTGTGTCAGCTGGATCGGCCGAGGTGGGCCCAAGGTCTGGCTGAGTACGTCCTCAGGATTACACTGAAAAGGGGGAGGGGGAGAGGTAGAAGACATTGCCGGGAGACTGACGCGGTGATTTTTGTCTGTCGCAAACGTCTCGTTGCGTTACGAGACACCAGAGGATTAATGCTCATTTTCAATGTGACGGGTTTGTAAACGAGAGATACCCACGATTCAGCGCTTCCAGCGTGTGCGATAAGTTTATCGAGATCTCGTTGTGGTATCGATTTAAAAAAAAAGAAAAAAATAAAAAAATAAAAATGGTAACCTCTGATACATCCTGCTTATCACAGGAGGATCACATTAAAGGACCTTCAATATCGTGCTCGACATTCGGATCAGCGAGGATCTACTGAGTGCTACAGTGATGATGGTAGATCCTGCTTGCCACCTTTGGGGACCATCTAGTCATGATTTCCGTGAACAAGAAGACCACTCTAGAGGCATGGCGGTGGTTGGTCTTCAAGTCCTCTGCTTTAAGGGGTGGAGTGAGGAGTGCTCAACCACCTCCGCCGCCGCTGCCGCAGCCGCCGTCCCCGGGAACCATCCATCCGTCTTCATTTCCGTAAACCGGAGATCAAATCGCATCACGGAAGTCTCGGGGTAAGTTCTCCGCACCAAGAGGAACCCGAAGTGATGTAAGCGACGGGGTTGTATAACTCCCGCAGGAGCTATTGGTCATCGAGGGAGAATATCTGTCATAAGGGGAGTGGTATGGATGGTGGTTCCTTTGGGATCTCCCCACCACTTGTCATCAACGCCACCTGAGCAACGATGCCATCACCTGAGCGGTTGGCGACGGCGGCGCCCGTAACTACCTTGAGCAGCGCTGCCAACACGTGGGCAGCAACGCTCCCACTCCTACTTAAGAAGCGCTATCGCTGCCTGAGCGGCGCTATCACCACCTGAGCAGCGTTCTCAGCGCCGACGCAGAACTTCACCACCAGATCAGTGTCATCATCTCCTGAGCAGCGCCTCGCCTTCCTGAGTAGTATTATCGCCACCTGTGCAGCGCCATCATCACCTGTGCAGCGCCATCATCACCTGTGCAGCGCCATCACCACCTGTGCAGTGCTGTCATAACCTAAGCAGTGCCATCACCTCCTGTGCAATGATTTCATCACCCAAGCACTGCTGTCACCATCTTCAGGTGCTGTCACCACCTGAACAGCACTGTCACCACCGTAGCAAATGCCCTCACAATATGAGTAGCTTCCCCCATCCACCATCTCTCACCACCTGAGCAGTGCCCCGCACCCTCTATCACCACCTGAACGGTAATAATACAAACCTGGCCTTTTCCGTCAGCACCTGAGATGCACCATCAGCGGTGAAACAATCAGCCGATAACAATTCTATTATTGTGACTACAGACACCTTTCCAAAACGGATTACTGGTGATCACACAGGAGGCATCAACGTTCTTGATCTAGTTGTCAACACCAGCAGCGACCTGGTAACCTCTTAGGACGCAGGTGTTGCCGTGGTGAAGAGTGTCTGCCAAAGCAAACGAGTACAAATATACACAAGATCGAAAATTAGTAGCAAGAAACTCTTATTCCTAACTTACAGAGGAGCAAACCTTGAGAAAATGTAGGATTAAGTTAGCAACAGTATACGGATAGATCTTCTTGGTGTAAATATATTTGAAGAGATAATGTGATAAATTCCAAAGAAAAACATATAGATTCAGTGAAACTATCGAATTCGTCACAAGAAAGAAACCTAATAACTTTGAATCAGTGTAGAATAGTGAAGATCACCAAGAAGTTATAATGATATAGAGTGAGTATATAAGTAGAAGACGAATTAGAATAAGACAAAGTAAAAGCAGACATGGAAAGAGAATGTTCCTAAGCCAAAAGACAACCTTAAAGAATTATTCAACGACGTACGACATAAAAGGAAGATAAGATACACCAGGACCACAAACAAACGACCATTGAGAGAGAACTAACCGAGAATAAGAAAAAAAAAATGGGTTTCAGGTGACACAAATCCCTCAGTTCTCTGTTCACAGTTGATGATCCATGCACACCATGCCATAAACATTTCTCTCCATGGCCAGATGTCGAAAAATTAAAGGCGTCAGAGACTGAGCTACAGAATTTTGAACTACGTACACCAGACTAACCCGAGCAAATCGACTGACCCCAAATTAACCCAGCGCCCATGAGTGTTGAATGAGGTCAGATGGCAACTGATATATTCTTCCCAGGACCACAGTAGCTAACAAATCTCTCAAGCGAAGGTACGGTATTAAAATTAGGAAGTGTTACTCCTGTATATAACAAAGAAGAAACATACTTGAAATTTGCAACCTTAAGAAGCCTCATGTCCGGTCTAAGATGATGGGAAAATAATGACAAATAAATTGTGCTATTCCTAGGATGAAGCAGTATATATAATTGCAAATATGTAATATGATATGATAATGTATACAATAATGGACAATCTGTATGGCTTCCGCAACAAAAGATCTTGTCTTATAAATCCATTGGAGTTTCATCGGTTTTTATATTATAACACTTGGAATTCAAAAGTAACCCCAGACGTCATATACTTAGATTTTTAAAGTGCACGTGTTGAAGTACCACGCAAAAGAACTTCTAAAATAAGTCAAAATCACGTGGCAAAATAAAAAAAGACGAACTGTGTACACGAAGTGGAGGGAGGCTGGCCTCCCACTAGTCGTGTGCAACGTGCAATTCTTGGCCTATTTAGCCGCTGGAGAGACTGAGCTGAGCTGACAGGTGCTATACCACAGGGATCGTGTCCTCGACCCTCTATTCTCTCTATGTACTACAGGAACGAACCCGGAACCGCGTCTGAAATCCAAAATCTCACATTTTCGTGGATAACACCGAACTGTGAGGGCGAACGATGAATTATCAAGACTGCGAGATAATTAAGATATATATTTGACCAATTAGGAGAACGGTCAGAGAAAGGGCGATTGAAATGTAACGTTGACAGAAGACTCATGCACGTTGGAGATGAGAACGCGAAACATTACCGTCAACTACTGGGAACTCTGGTGTTCGGAGCAGGTGAAGGACGGTATCAGAGGTTCGTAACCTGCAAGAGTCTGAAGTACTCTTAAAGATAGTGTTATAACAGCCAGAAGGCATTTGAACCAGAGGATATCAGACATAACGTTAGTTTCAAAGACATCTTCATAGTCCTATCCACTTCGGGGACTCCAAACTACAAAAAAAGGTGAAGGAAAACTTAGATTGCAATGGTATTACGAAATCGATGTCAGTTCTGAAAAAAAAGAAACTTTAAAGAAGAGACTCTTCTATCAAGAAACGTAAAGTGAGTAGGGGCTTCATACAAGTTTGCCAAATTCTGAATAAATACAGTAATTTAAATCACTAAGACTTTTTTTTTTTAACATGATACAGTCACCGGCACAAATGTATTCAAGCTTGAAGCTAAAAGATGTATAATTATAATGCGTGAGGTTAGAGAAAGTGTTTACTGAACAGAACCGTTGAACACTGGAACAAATTACCAGTGAACGTTGGATGTGCAAAGCCTTTTATGAACACCTTCCAAAACCAGTTGAACAAATATCTCCGGCATTCAAGCATTTACAAGATAATGCTAATGATAAAAATCATAGTAATACTACTTCTACTGCTTATAAATATAATAATAATGATAATGATAATGATAATTATGATAATGATAATAATAATAATGATAATAATGATAATTAAAATAATGATAATGATAATAATGATAATGATAATGATAATGATAATAATGATAATAATGATAATAATAATAGCAATAACAAACGATAGGGTATATTTTCTACCAGCTCAGATGTGGTACCTCCAGACTATGAAACCATTTTCAGTGTGGAGAGCAGTGTACCACAGTGTAGAGAAGTGTAGTGTGGTAAGAGAGAATTGGACAGTCGCCAGAGGATATCATATTCTAGACTGTCGCCAATTGGTGTTCCACCGTAGACTGTCGCCAATTGGTGTTCCACTGTAGACTGTCGCCAATTGGTGTTCCACTGTAGACTGTCGCCGATAAGTGTTCCATTCCAGACTAGCCAGTCGGTGTTTTATTCCAGACAGTCGCCAATGGGTATGCTGCTCCACTCAGTCGCCAATCTATGTTCCACTCCACACAGTCACCAATGGGTATTCCATTCCAGACAGTCGCCAATGCGTATTCCTTTCCAGTCTGTAGTGAATGAATATTACATTCCAGACTGTTGTCATTGGACGGTCCATTCCATTCCATTCCAGTGAAGTTCCATGCTTGCTATACTTAGCGGTACGCGTTTTATCTTCTAGTGCCGTTGTTGCTAGAGGGAGTGGAGGATGGGGAGAAAGCCTCCCTCTAGCGGCTCTATCCTTACCTCAGCTATCTAGAATAGATCCAATCTAGAAACAGGTCACTAGATGACTGTGGCATAGACCACATAGACCATTATCTGTTCTTGTAGTTTCTGTGTAGGTTCTCTCACCACCTGAGCAATCCTTTCGCCACCTGGGCGACCCCATCACCACCTGAACAATCCTATCGCCACCTGGGCGACCAAATCACCACCTGAGCATTCCTATCGCCACCTGAGCAGTCCTATCGCCACCTGAGCGACCCCATCACCACCTGAGCAATCCTTTCACCACCTGAACAGTGTTTTCACCACCTGAGGAATTCCATCACCATCTGCGCTATCGTATCACCACTTGAGCAACCCTATCCCCACCTGAGCCATCTTACCACCACCTGAGCAGTGCTATCACCACCTGAGCAGTGCCCTCGCCACCTGAGCGGTATCACGTGTCTCCTCACCTCCCATATAAGCGTTGGAATCCAGAAAAAAAACATCGATTTAGGATCACACTGGCTACATTTGTTGCTCAGGAAATGTTTGCGAGATATTTATTTCTGTATGCAAATGAGCGAGAGGTCCCGCAGCTTACAAATGTGGGCCATCAGGGTCATAGTTCTTGCTACACTACTCTGGTGGGGCTACACCACTCGTTGGGGGATATGATACTGGTTGGGGCTACACCACTGGTAGGGGGGCTACAACACTGGTGGTTGGCTACACTGTTGGTAAGGGGCTACAGCACTGGTGGCAGACAGCGTTCACATAAGTTGGGTCTCCAACCGACACTGGTATAAGCAGCCGACACAAGTATTTGTGACCGACACTGGCATATCCAGTCGATACTCGTATATCCAAGCGATTTTGCTGCATGAAGCCGATGAAGGTATAACCAATTGATGCTGGTATATCCAAGCGGTAGAGATATATCACCTTGTACTGGTATATGCAGCCGATACAAATATATCCACGCGCCACTGGTATATCCAGAGGATAGTGGTATGTCCAGCCGATTCTGGTGTATCCAGCCGATTCTAATACATCCAGCTGATACCGGAATATTCAACCGATACTCGTACATCCAGCCGATACCGGTATATTCAACCGATACTCATACATCCAGCCGATACAAACGTTTCCAACCGACATCTAATAAAATGGCCAGTGTCCAGAATTTAACTGAAGGAGTTCATAAGTTCACAGGGATAAACTTAGAGGCTATGGGGTGATTCACAAGCCAGAACTGATGTAGCGGAAGAGCTAGGCCGCCGTGGTGTCGTGGTTATTGTTGCTGACCATGAATCACTCGCCGTGGTTCGAATCCTCGACAAGATGTTGGCGCACAACGAAAAGCAGATGTCCATCTTCCTCTCTCACAGCTGGTCGATTAATGCGTACCTGGCGTAGACTAGAATATATATATATATATATATATCTATATATATATATATATATATATATATATATATATATATATATATATATATATCCTTTGAGAGCTGGATAGCGAGGGTATCTAGTTGTTCACGCCGTCTCTGCTACCATATAATAAGACCAATAAGTTCATTTTGATCAGCAAGTCAACAATATGACGTCTTTATTTGTTTCGTAAATTATATGTTTATACGATAAGTGCCTCATCCAATAAGGGTGTAAACTTCAAGAGAGATATGCTGGAAGATCTGGCGGGGATAGTGGTGTTCAATCCTGTTACTTTAGGTTTCAGAAAAGCCAGTATGGAAAGCATCGCAGTGGCATCGGGCAATGCGATCCTCTACCCAGGTTGCAGCTGCAGGTGACAAGTTAAGAGACAGCTAGATTTCAGGCGTCTTGGGGGTCATGATGGGTCAATATCAAGGACTTTGTGATCACTTTTACCGACACTAATGTTCTTGGTGATGCCATCTTACTGTATCCATATCTTGCTGTATCCTGTATCCCGTGTCCCTCGCGTCATGTAACTTGTTCTCATGTAATTCTTACAATCATACAACATTCTGTAAGTTATAGCTCTTGTATGTGATATACCCTCAAGCCTCCTTTGTGTTGTAAACAGTGGTATAACATCTTATTGTATGCTTCATAGGTGAGAATTCTGAGCCTACCATTACACTGTTATGAACGTCAACATCTTTGTATGTTTACCGATCTTATATACATAAATTCTTTCTGATGCTTCGTATCTGAACATCCGGATTTCTCTGCATTATGCATTAATGCCATAAACTATGTCCCTCCATTTCCTGACGGAGTGAGGGCCTTCTGGGTGCCTAGTCTCACTTGGGCTTACATGTCACCCCTCCTTGGTCGATGTGTTGTACCCGCTATACGCTTCATACTTACCTCCACCTACCCCTTGCCATGGGCTCTTCACCCACACCATTACAGGGTCACCTATCACCTTCGTGTATGGATGTATTGTACCCACTTTACGTTCTATGCTTGTCTCTCCCTACCCGCAGCTAAACAGTTCTTCACGCACACACACACTCTAATACAGATTTACTTTCTCCGTGCATGTTCAAGCAAGCATAGATTCAGAACCGATGAAGTCGATCTTCATTTATCCGACAGATAAATAATACTTATGCTGATTCGTCTTACATTTTAGACGGTCAAATATACACAGTGTTTCTGTGTGCCTCGTTCTATGTAAATCGCAAATAAAAAGACAAAGAACGCGGGCTTTACATCCTGTGGCACCCCACAGCCACCTCCGAGCAACTCCAGCCGCGAAATTTTGCCTGATTGACATCTTGACAGTCAGATTTCATCAGCGTAGATTGCATATTATATATATAACAACTGTGATAACATTTGCTTTATTAGAAAACGAGTTGTTTATGCGTCGGAAATTGAGTCATTAGCTTGTGGTCGGAGGCAATTTCCAAGATTAATTCAGTAAATTCCTGTAATTTTTGTGATGGCGTGAAATAAGCACTGATGTGTGTGATGGGAGAGCCAGCCGCCCGCGTGTGATCATGTTGACCCCAGCACCACACCCCAGGTTCTCATACACACCCCTCTCTCCTCTCCTCTCCTCTCTCCCCTCCCCACTAGGACCGTTCCCAGTGCTAGTCCCCCTCGGCACCGTAGCCCAGGTTCAGTTCTACATACACACCCCCTGGCACCATCCCCAGTTCCCCTTCACTCAAGCGCTAAATCCCAGGTTCAGGCCTACCCAGCTCCTCTGTGCACCAGCGTCTTCCCCCTCAGCTCCCATCAGTCCCTATGGCGATCTCCCCCTCTCTATACTGCTTCTACATCACACTTCCTCCCCTTCTCTATACTGCCTCTACATCACACTTCCTCTCCCTCTCTATACTGCTTCTACATCACACTTCTCCCCCTCTCTTTACTGCTTCTACATCACACCTCCTTCCCTTCTCTATACTGCTTCTACATCATACTTCCTCCACCCCCTCTACACTGCCCCCTTATATCCAATACTCCAACCTCAACTCTACACTTTCTCTCACTATAACATTCTCTCCTTGATCGCTAAACACCCATCTTCTAAGTTTGGCATAACCTCTTCCCAGCACCATTGACAGAGCCACCACCACAATCTCCCACACTAATGCGTCACACATCCAACGCACCAACCCGGCACCTACCCCACCACCATCTCCTCCCACACTATTCCAGCACCTCAACCCTGCCCGTTAGCACTCCCACCCAACCAAAGCATCACACATCCATACCCAACTCTCTGACTCTTCTTTCTTTCTCATTCACTCTTCTCTCTCGTCTCCTCTGCGTCGTCGAACTGCCTGATACATGCATTCCTGCCACTCTCACCTCCACCACAGGCCCAGGCAGGCGAGGGTGTCCTTTGGGCCCCCTAGAAGTGAGGTAGAAGTGAGGAAGGCGTAGGACCTCGTCCGCCGCGGGTGGCAAAGGGAAATATACCTGCTCTCCGCCGCCGCCGCCGCTGCTGTGGCCCAACTCTCAGTCGTCGAGGCGTTCCTTGTAGCGGGGCAGCTCCGGCGACCTCAGACGCCCTGACGACACCCCTTGGCACCCACGCCTCGGGCGTCGTCGCACTCCTTCTGACGAATAATGATGATAATAAAAAAAAAAAGTTCGATGATGTCTCACGAATTCGTCATCTAACTAGAGAGAATTTTATAAAGAAAACTGATGACACGAAGAGCCTTATTTGTCGAACTGCCCATTATGAACGGCCAGAGGTTCAGTTACGTATAACGGGACACATAGATCATGTACTGGTGTATTGTACTCCATGCACCGTTCTCTGTGTGTAATAAGGACAGGCCATCATACCGTAATAGTCGCACCGTCGTGCTCACGGATGGTCGCACCGTCGTTCTGAGAGGCTCCGCTGTCACCTTGTCGTACTCAAGGGCCATCGCAATGTCGTGCTCAAAGATCGTCCGTCGTCGTGCTCAAGGGTCATCATACCATCGTGTTCAAAGATCATCCGTTGTTGTGCGCATGCGCTTCTTACCGTCGTGTTCCTGGGGTCGTGGTCGAACTGTCGCCGTGTCGTAGGTAATAGATGAGCAGACGGAGAACCTAACGATATACCGCAACCAGGTAGCATTCGTCCCACCATCGCAACCAGGTAGCATTCGTCCCACCAATATCCCACCGGACGGAACCCACAACTTTACGACTTCACACAACAACTTCACACTACAACTTCACACTACAACTTCACACTACTCCCCCAGACGTGGCCAGCAACGCTGGAGGACCAGTGAACACTAATGGACGGAATGCGACGAGACGAAGGGCGGCTCAGGACGTATAATGAGCCAAATCGAACTGCCTCTACGAAGTAATAAGACCAGAAGAACAAATTCACTTGGCTAACGTTAAGAGAAAAGGGTCGATCGCCCTACTTCGCTATATCTATAACGAATCATTATATATTCGACTTATTTCGTTATTCTTTTCCTCCTCGTAAGACCCTATACCTTTACCTGGATCAGTTCACGTTCGATGAAATGCTACAAGTCCTTAATGGACAGGTTAGGAGGTCCGAATATGACCCTGTTCACCTTGGTACGAAAAAAAGAGGCAGAAAAAAGAATTATTTACTGAAGCTTTCGTACCACCCAGGTGCCGGAGCCAACCCATACCAGCTCCTGGTAGTGGTCGAAGCAACAGTCTTGACCTCTCCTGGTAACATAGTTCGACCAGTTCCTCCTCAGTTGAGATTCTTAACGACCCCTACACACACCCAGGGTTAAACACGTTCCGCACGCGAGTTAATCATGTTGATTTCTTATCAAAGTCGAGTATGGGTGTTAAATCCTTTCCTGGTATGAAAAAGAACATGAAATATCTTCTTTTATCTAAAAAAAAAAAGTATCTAAAAAGAATTAGGATCTTAAATGGACCTGCGATGAGACGTCGTAAGATTTCGTAACGATGAAACGAGGAGAGACGCACCATCGCTGACGCTAGCCACCGCCTGGGGCTCCTCTCTCTCTCTCTCTCTCTCTCTCTCTCTCTCTCTCTCTCTCTCTCTCTCTCCCTGCCCAAGTCTCGCCTTCTGTGCCATGGTTGGTATTGTGTGTGTGTGTGTGTGTGTGTGTGTGGTCGTCCTGACTGACCCATGAGGGAGGGCAGCCGACAGTGTGAGTTCCCCGAAGTGTTTGGAAAGGTGAGGTGGTAGATGGGTGATGTGTGTCGTATATAACTGTAAATGTCCTAGGTAAAGCAGTTATTGTTATCATTATTGTTATCATTATTATAATTATTATTAGTAGTAGTAGTAGTAGTAGTAGTAGTAGTATCATTATCATCATCATTATTATCATTGTTATTATTGTTATCACGATAAAAGATACGACAATAATAATATTCATGTCAGTAATATTGATAATGATAATATCAATAATGATGATAATAATGATGATAATTGAAACTGTTAATTTCTAACGATTTTTGACCAAGTGTAACAGGATCGGGAAATTCACTCAAATACCTTTTGAAAATTTAGCTTCAAACAACATCTTATAATTTTTCAAACAACATGGTATAATTTTCTTCATTTTTAAGACGTTTTACATTTCCAGTCGGTAAATTTATATGACTTGCTTATCGAATATATATATATATATATATATATATATATATAATTATCACTTGATCAAGATGTCTGTTTTGGTAAGGAATTCACGTTTGTTTTTACGAAAGTTCTTTGTATATTGTATAGAAAATCTCCTTCGCTATAAACTGCATATATGAATCTCATATATCAATATATCATTTTCCTCTTATTAAAGAGTAATTGGACTTGTTTGTAAACATCCTGTAAATGTTTCTTTTTTTATTCATTTATTTATTTCGTAGTAGCGAGAGAGAGCGAAGCTATAAATTCTCCATTACAATAAACAGGTTTATCAACAGAAAATGTGTATTTACGAGAAAAATTATTGTGTAAATCTTTCATTGTATAGAGATATTTACACCTATCTACGGCTCAGACGCCTGTAAATATGTATGTAAATGGTTTTGATTTACGACGGCCACGCTTGAAATCGACGAAGCTTTGAGAGAATGTCCCATGTTATATGGTATATGTCATATTTCATCGCTACGAAAGTTAAGCTGACGTTAGCGTCACCTTGCAGTAACGACTAATTTCTTATAGAACAACATACGATTTCCGTCATAAAGCGAGGAGACAGACAAACAGCTTTTTAGAGGAAACGTCTTGAAGAAGATTTAATTTTTTTTTTTTTTTGCGGGAATATAATTTCGATTTCTTAACCCGTGATCAGAGCTCTTATCTTAAGATTTTGCCTCAAATAACATTACTGATAAACCTCGTTATCTCCAATAAAGGAGGGAAGCAATTTAGATAAACTGTCGTAGTTTAGAAATTAAGAAGAATAAAGAGATTAATCTTCCGTCTTGTTGCTGAAGATTAATCGAGTCGAGATGAAAAATTCCGGACTTGCCCCAGACTAATTTTGGAGTCTCTCTCTCTCTCTCTCTCTCTCTCTCTCTCTCTCTCTCTCTCTCTCTCTCTCTCTCTCTCTCTCTCTCTTAACCAGTTAGATGCAAGACGAGGTTATGGAGAGGACGTCTGTGGCGCCACGTATAGCGGTCGGACAGACAGTAATGTGAAGGACACAGACCAGCGGTGGCACAGAGGGGCATCAGATCCTGTGCATGAAGCGTCTCTCTTTTTTTTTTGAGCTTCGTGGTTGAAGATTTATGATTCTTGCTCCTAAGTGGTTCTAATATTGTGCATTTCCCACCCATGCCATGGGCTGTGGCGCAAAAGAGGACACAGAGAGTGCACGGAAGGATCCAGAGACTGATGGGGCCTTGGTGGGGCCTCAGTGATCGAAAATACATTGCTAATTACATAGGAAAGAAGTGTTAACATGGAATGACCCACACGATGAATGGTTCGGCGGTTGACACGGTAAGTGAAGTTCACACGGCATTTGAACAACAAGGATTGGATCACGAATTGAAGATGAATAAGAAAAGAACAATTTATTATCGGAAAATTCATGATATTTCTCGAGCGGGGGAAGCTGTTGGTGTATTTACGATAAAATCTTTATGCTCTGTTTCCTCTGAGATGCAACAATGGAGGGTATTATCAGTGCATATCATTGAAATACACTGAATGTTATCCACATTTCACTTGACTAAGATTATATTGTGTACGACCACTTGAAAGCGAGTCTATCTTACCCTCAGTTGTTCCAGACGATTCCAAACCTTGGGTTTCGTTCCCTATATACACTACCTTACCTAGCGAGAGCATAGAGCAACATACGTCATGTGTGGGAGATAGCGATTAATCTACTTTTCCCGCTCGTGGTCAAACGTTGGTAGCAGGACGGGGGCAATGAGACGAGGCGCCGTTAGCCTCGAGCGACGGTGGCCAGGGTAGGGCGCGGGCTAGGCTACCATCTTTCCTGGGCAGCTAGCTAGCTGGCTGGCTGGTTCATAGGGACAGAGCACCACTGATCAGCTGATCCCTCTGTGCTGACGTAGGATCTATCCTGCCTCAGTTCGGAGGGAAGACAAGTTACTTGAACGAAACTCAGTCCTTTGAGCATGAAGGTCCGATCCTTGGTTGTGACGGTACGACCCTTGAGCATGACGGTACGATCCTTGTGCACGACGGTGCTATCCCTGGAGCACGACGGTACGATCCTTAGGCATGACGGTATGATTCCTTGAGCACGACGGTACGACCCTTGTGCACGACGGTGCGATTCCTTGAGCATGACAGCACGATCCTTGTGCACGTCGGTGCGTTTCCTTGAGCGCGACGGTACGATCCTTGAGCACGACGGTACGACCCTTGAGCACGACGGTGCAATTCCTTGAGCACGACGGTACGACCCTTGAGCACGACGGTACGATCCTTAGGCATGACGGTACAACCCTTGAGCATGACGGTACTAACTTTGTAAATATTTTAGCCTGGCCTTTAACCTCTGACGCACAGGGATCAGGTCAGTGGCCAAGCCATCGTAACAGTATCTGAAACTGACATGTGTGGTTCATGCGTCACTGACTGTATGGATGAGGTGAGGCTACAGTTTGACTGTCGAAACACAAGCCTCCAGTCACATAACTGTGTTGCGTAATGCCTCATCTCCTGCGTTGTAAATGTAATTCACAAAAAAAAAAAAAAATGTCAATGTAATTCACCGTTTCCGGCGTTTACGAGGTAGCGCCGGGAACAGACGAAATATGTATTTGACTTCGTTGTGACTAATTTGAACAAGAGGTCTCACTGTGCCTGCTTGCTGCTGGGAAAAGAAATGATCGTATTGGTGAAAGGAATTTTCGATATCATTGTGATGTAATGCTTAGAATAAAGCTGATATCTTGGCAGCGTCAGCTCGATATTTCTGTTATCATAATCCTTGCAATCAACCACAATATCGTTCAGCTATGATGCATGGATTCAAGTTGATGTCTCTGTACTATGACACAGGGATCAACTCTCTTTCTACCACATTGCATGGGAAGCAGCCTGATATCTTCGTGGTAATGTCAGTCCAGCTCTATATATCGAACCTGGTTATCATCCAAACTGTTTTAAGAAAAGAAGTTGGTGTACACCAGGAGTCCTCACTCAGCCTTAAAATCGAACGTTAGCTTTTACCCAGACTGTGTTTCAGAAACGATGTGGGTCTACACCAGGAGTTCATCAACCCTTGTGAACTATCATCCCTCACTTTATTGGCAAGTAATTAGTGATTGGTCTCAACTGCCACAAGCGGTAATCACGGTAACATATCTCAAAACACTACGTAACGATCAATCAAAAACGTAGAGCGATATCATACGTTTAGATACACTGAAAAAAAAAGGGCACAACATAGGGCTATTCTACAAAAATGACAGAGGCATAAACCGACTTTCTCTTGACTTCCCGACGCTTTCTTTTGTACTCCACTCAATCACACGCACTACCTCTGTGCAGACAGAGTTCCTACAACTCCCTTCTCTCTTTCACATCTCGACCAGTCTGACGTGTCTCCCACCATCTCATTGGACTCGATGTATTGTCTTGGCCACAACAGAGGTTTCCAGATCGTGTTCCACCGTGAGACGTCTTACAATATTTCAGAAACCTACGTTACTCATAGAACAAGAAGCAAGCGCTGCTGTAGCTTGGAGATGTGGGAAAACCTTCGAAAGTTGATGCCTTGATCTAACGCCCCAGCTTGGACCCATCCGTCTAACCTTGTCTAGTGTTGGAGCCTCGCTGATGCCACTACACTGTCTACAGCCACCCTATAGTACCACCACACCGCCCATAACAACACTGTGGGACCACCACACCGCCCACAACAACACTATGGGACCACCACACCGCCCACAACAACACTGTGGTACCACCACACCGTCCAAAACAACACTATGGGACCACCACACCGCCCACAACAACACTATGGGACCACCACACCGCCCACAACAACACTATGGGACCACCACACCGCCCACAACAACACTATGGGACCACCACACCGCCCACAACAACACTATGGGACCACCACACCGCCCACAACAACACTATGGGACCACCACACCGCCCACAACAACACTATGGGACCACCACACCGCCCACAACAACACTATGGGACCACCACACCGCCCACAACAACACTATGGGACCACCACACCGCCCACAACAACACTATGGGACCACCACACCGCCCACAACAACACTATGGGACCACCACACCGCCCACAACAACACTATGGGACCACCACACCGCCCACAACAACACTATGGGACCACCACACCGCCCACAACAACACTATGGGACCACCACACCGCCCACAACAACACTATGGGACCACCACACCGCCCACAACAACACTATGGGACCACCACACCGCCCACAACAACACTATGGGACCACCACACCGCCCACAACAACACTATGGGACCACCACACCGCCCACAACAACACTATGGGACCACCACACCGCCCACAACAACACTATGGGACCACCACACCGCCCACAACAACACTATGGGACCACCACACCGCCCACAACAACACTATGGGACCACCACACCGCCCACAACAACACTATGGGACCACCACACCGCCCACAACAACACTATGGGACCACCACACCGCCCACAACAACACTATGGGACCACCACACCGCCCACAACAACACTATGGGACCACCACACCGCCCACAACAACACTATGGGACCACCACACCGCCCACAACAACACTATGGGACCACCACACCGCCCACAACAACACTATGGGACCACCACACCGCCCACAACAACACTATGGGACCACCACACCGCCCACAACAACACTATGGGACCACCACACCGCCCACAACAACACTATGGGACCACCACACCGCCCACAACAACACTATGGGACCACCACACCGCCCACAACAACACTATGGGACCACCACACCGCCCACAACAACACTATGGGACCACCACACCGCCCACAACAACACTATGGGACCACCACACCGCCCACAACAACACTATGGGACCACCACACCGCCCACAACAACACTATGGGACCACCACACCGCCCACAACAACACTATGGGACCACCACACCGCCCACAACAACACTATGGGACCACCACACCGCCCACAACAACACTATGGGACCACCACACCGCCCACAACAACACTATGGGACCACCACACCGCCCACAACAACACTATGGGACCACCACACCGCCCACAACAACACTATGGGACCACCACACCGCCCACAACAACACTATGGGACCACCACACCGCCCACAACAACACTATGGGACCACCACACCGCCCACAACAACACTATGGGACCACCACACCGCCCACAACAACACTATGGGACCACCACACCGCCCACAACAACACTATGGGACCACCACACCGCCCACAACAACACTATGGGACCACCACACCGCCCACAACAACACTATGGGACCACCACACCGCCCACAACAACACTATGGGACCACCACACCGCCCACAACAACACTATGGGACCACCACACCGCCCACAACAACACTATGGGACCACCACACCGCCCACAACAACACTATGGGACCACCACACCGCCCACAACAACACTATGGGACCACCACACCGCCCACAACAACACTATGGGACCACCACACCGCCCACAACAACACTATGGGACCACCACACCGCCCACAACAACACTATGGGACCACCACACCGCCCACAACAACACTATGGGACCACCACACCGCCCACAACAACACTATGGGACCAAACCCCACTCATCATGAACCCAGGCCCCACTCATCAGACAGTAGACCCACTCGTCATGAACCCAGGCCCCACTCATCAGACAGTAGACCCACTCGTCATGAACCCAGGCCCCACTCATCAGACAGCAGACCCCACTCCCCTAACCCATATCATCCACCTTGACTCTCCACATAAGATGGTTCTAGTAACATGTGGAAGCGTGTTCCGATGACGTCACGCGTTGGTGATGACGTCATGCATTTGTGTGGTACGAGACAGTCAGGGATCAGAGGAGAGGTCATCTGGTCATCCTGGTGGAGTTCATCCTTAGCCCCGACAGCGACAGGCATACCGAACACCTTAGACGTACTTCCGGCCATGAATTAAGATCAAGGAAACTATTCTGGGCAGTGCAATGCATAATGTACGGCAGGTATGTTGGTAAAGGGCACGTAATACAGCAATACAATAGAAGGTACGAGGAGGATAGATGGGGCCATGAAAGAGATGGATAGATATAGTATACAACTGTATGTCGAGGGCACGTAATACAGCAATACAATAGAGAGTACGAGGTGGATAGATGGGCCATGAAAGAGATGGATAGATATAGTGTGCAACTGCATGTCGAGAATACGTAATACAGCAATACAATAGAAGGTACGAGGTGGATAGATGGGCCATGAAAGAGATGGGTAGATGTAGTATACAACTGTATGTCGAGGGCACGTAATACAGCAATACAGACGAAGGTACGAGGTGGATAGATGGGGCCATGAAAGAGGTGGATAGATATAGTATACAACTGATAAGAGCCTTGGGGATAGTTCAGATAAGGATGATGGTTTTCATATGACTAAGCTTGATTAAGCTTTGGGTGTAAAGTGACAGAAAAAAGCAAGAAGCACTTTTGTAAGTGTGGTAGTGCGTTTTATCACTTAAATACACGCAGGATGTGGTGTGAGGATGAGTGTGTGTGTGTGTGTGTGTGTGTGTGTGTGTGTGTGTGTGTGTGTGTTAAATTTCATAGGCTGTATGTACCTGACCCTCTTCATGATACTGATGATAGATAGATAGGTGAATAGATAAAGGCCGGGTAATAGATAGGCGGATAGATAAAGATTTGGAAACAGATAAATACGTGAAAAGATAAAGATTGGCTGATAGATAGATAGATACGTGGACCTACAAACATTGGTAGATACTGACAGGTAGATAGATAAAGATTAGAACATAATTTGTTTCTCGACGCGTCAGAGGAACACATGTAAAACGAAAGATGAAATTAATGGAAACAAGAGGCGTAAAAGGCTGGCCTCATATACGACTTCCTTCTGAAAACAGTGATATATATGTATGATATGTATCTGAAAAGGAATCGTACGTGTGAAAAGCGTCATTTCAGTGGTTTCCTAACCCCCACCTCCCTCCCCCCTCCTTTCCCCGACCGTGCACTGGGTCATAGGAAACAAAACTGACTCAAGTCAAGATTTCTATAATAAGATTAAAAAAAAAGAAAGAAAAAAAAGCTGATTCTTGTTTACGCTGTGGGGAAATAAACTAAAAATTCTGGGAAGAGGTCTCCCCCCCCCGTCTTCATGGAAAGTGACGGAACTTGGGATTAATACGTGAAACATTTTGGTAAAAAAAAGAAAAGAAAAAGAAAAAAAAAAGGGGGGGGGGGGGGAGTGTTTTGAATTTGCGTTGGAAACATCAGTTTAGGTCTCAAGACCTGTGTGTGTGTTTGGCTGGGGATCGCCACCGGATAGGTAGATACAGAAGGTCTGAGAGAGAGAGAGAGAGAGAGAGAGAGAGAGAGAGAGAGAGAGAGAGAGAGAGAGAGAGAGAAACTCCTCCACCTCTCCCGTGAGGCGGACCTAACATGGCCTCCCCTGACCTTAAGCAAACACCAACACCCACGGGGCCAAGAGCCACAGTGATTATGAGCCTCGGGAAGCAGGAGGAGCTCCCTCTCCCTCCCTACCTACCTCCCCCTCGTGGGTGACCTCAGGCCACCTTAATTGTATCGCTCAGGTCAAAAAGTGGCCACCGACTGGTGGCCCCATCATAATCCCGGATTTCCAGGTTACGTTGATTGCTCCTGTAGGAGGCGAGGCCCAGGCGAGGCGGAGGAGAGAGGGAGGGAGGGAGGGAGAGGAGATATGTTTGCTTAAGGTATTATAGCCAAATGGCAGACCGTGTTCTCTTTGCGCGTATGCGTCGGAGGGTATCTGCTGACACACATCCCAATAGGCGGAGGAGACACATGTCTTCATCTCACACACACGTGTGTGTGTGTATGTGTGTGTCTTTGAGAGAGAGAGAGAGAGAGAGAGAGAGAGAGAGAGAGAGAGAGAGAGAGAGAGAGAGAGAGAGAGAGAGAGAGAGAGAGAGTTATATTGTGCACCCCGGCGGCGTCAGAGGGATCGGCGAGTGATTACCAAACCGGTTGGGGTCTTGGGGGGGCGCTGGGTGGCGTTTACTTCAGGTAGAGGTGATGGTCGGGGGTGGTGGAGCAGCGTGGGTGAGGGTGCAGGAGTGGTGTGGTGGGTGGGGGCAGCGTGGGTGAGGATGCAGCAGTGGTGTGGTAGGTGGGGGCAGCGTGGGTGAGGGTGCAGGAGTGGTGTGGTGGGTGGGGCAGCGTGGGTGAGGGTGCAGGAGTGGTGTGGTGGGTGGGGCAGCGTGGGTGAGGGTGCAGGAGTGGTGTGGTGGGTGGGGCAGCGTGGGTGAGGGTGCAGGAGTGGTGTGGTGGGTGGGGCAGCGTGGGTGAGGGTGCAGGAGTGGTGTGGTGGGTGGGGCAGCGTGGGTGAGGGTGCAGGAGTGGTGTGGTGGGTGGGGCAGCGTGGGTGAGGGTGCAGGAGTGGTGGAGGCGACGCGGGCAGCATCGGGAGGCAGACAGGGCGGAGCTGAGGAGGATCATTCTTGGCGCCAGGGCTGGACTCGCACCTTGACGTCATCACTCCCCTCCACCACTCCCACTGCTCCCATTATCGTCCGTCTGGCCTTCCATGCCACGTCATGTTACATTCCCCCCACCTCCTCCCCCGCACACACACACTCATCACCACACACGCTCTCATACAGTAAATCACATAGTTCTTCACAACGGAGGATGAATACATCGAATCTCAGACCTGTCTCAAGGTCACTTGAATACCGAGACATATCTTGGGGCGTTTGATGCCACTGTGGAGGGTTTGATGCCACTGGAGAGGGTTTGTTGCCTCTGTAGAGAGTTTGATGCTACTGGGGAGGGTTTGATGCCACTAGGGAGGGTTTGATGCCACTGGGGAGGGTTTGATGCCACTCGGGAGGGTTTGGTGCCACTATGGAGGGTTTGATGCCACTGTGGAGGGTCGACACGATGGTTGTAGCTTATGTGGGATCCAGCCTCCTCCCGCGAAGCCATTACCCATCAGACAAGGTGTGAGGTGCGTTGGGATATGCCCACTTACGGTGATCCTACCTCATTTCGACCCTGGTAATTCTATCCTGTCAAACCCTCCGTCAGCTCTGCATGTCGTGACTAAAGTGGCTTCGTCAAGTCAATTTTCTCTCATGTCACGACCCTGGTCACACCTGACATGCCAAGGTCCTTGTCACTTTGTCCTCTTCAGGCCCTGGTCACGCTGGCACATTATGACCTTAATGGCATTGCCATATGAAGGACTCGCTGACCTTAACATGAGGACATGATACCTCTAGCGTATCAGGTCCTCGTGTCAACATCATGTCATGTGGTCCTCTCAACTCACGCGTCATGTCGGCGGAAGATGACTCAGGCTAATACTTTTAAGATAGGAGAAAGCTCATTCATGCTAAGTATACATAACATTGTCTCATGTATACCAAAGGTTCTCTCCAACTACGAGAGGAGGCTGCTGAGGGATGTGTAGCTTTCAGCCCTCGACATCCTTCGCCAGATAGAGGACGTGGGTCACTCCAGTTCATCCTGCGCTACGAGAGGGACACCATCAGTGGCAAGATCCTTCGCCAGATAGAGGACGTGGGTCACTCCAGTTCATCCTGCGCTACGAGAGGGACACCGTCAGTGGCAAGATCCTTCGCCAGATAGAGGACGTGGGTCACTCCAGTTCATCCTGCGCTACGAGAGGGACACCATAAGTGGCAAAAGCCTTCACAACATCTGACTGGAAATAAAAAAAACAAGTGTCGCAACGCAAGGGACATGGTTGTCACATGGTTGGCCAGACATGTGTGAGCTGGCGTTGTAGTCTTACTATGGACGCTTATCCTCTCTAAATATCTTTACCTGCAGTAGTGATAACCTTACATGATCCCCCTGTGGCCCTTCATGTCTGAACTGGACTTGGCTTTGAAAGATTTAAGAAATTATCTCGGTTGCTCCGTAGATACGACTTTGACAAGTTGACAGATAAGCAAATATGCCAAGTGACAAGAGGAGAAAATAATCTTATCTGAGGTGAACAACTCAGGTAGTTAGTTGATGAAGAGCAAATAAACACGTTGGTCACGGCGGCGGTGGCGGCGGAGGGAGTATAATACAGTCAGGTAGAGATTTACCGAGTCCCGGGGACGCCTGTTTAGCTCGGGGACCAATGTGTGTGTGTCTGTGTGGCTACTGGTGGCGCCTGTTGGACGTGTTAGTGTGTTAGTCCAGAGACCAACAATGTTATCAGGAGGGGGAGCCAGGGGTGGTGGGGTGGGTGGTAGAGCAAGTCAGTGTGGGCCTATCCCATGTCCCTCCCTCCCTCCCTCCCAGGCAAGCAGCAGGCGCCAGACAGGGCTGGTGGGGTGGCTGGAGCCAGGGCGGAGTTCACACCTTGGGCCGCGACCTGTCCTGACCCAAGCGCCCCCCTCCTCCTCCTCCTCCTCCTCAACCCACCTGTCCCACCCCGTCAAAAATCACTACTACCGCACACCGTCTACCCTCACCTCTCCTCCTCCTCTTCTTCTCCTGTTGACCACTGTACTGACCCGTCTAGAGAGAGAACCCCAGAATTATAGCATCAGATGAACGAGAACAAGAGGACAAGCAAGGATCAACAAGTTACAAAGGGACGAGAGAGTTAGATGTAAACAAGTTTGGAAGACAAGCAGGAATGGGCAAGTTGTCATCTGAACGGCCTGTAGTCGTGAGTTCATTGACGACCGCCTTCCAAGGGACGACACTACTACGACCACGGCCTCTCGAGGGACGACACTACTTCGACCACGGACTCCCATGGGACGAGACTACTTCGACCTCGGCTTCTCGAGGGACGACACTACTACAACCACGGCCGCTCGAGGGACGACACTACTACGACCACAGCCTCTCGAGGGACGACACTACTACGACCACGACCTCTCGAGGGACGACACTACTTCAACCACAGCCTCATAAGGGGCGACACTACGATAACCTCCCACCAGACGATATGAACGACCCAAGCAAGTACCAGGTCACCTTCATCACAACCAACAAAAGTTTGATTCCGCATTAAGAAACAAACCCTTGGATCACGATCCCTCAGCTATAGATTCCAATACCCTTCTTGGGTTCGTAGGGACCAACTCCTCCCTACCCCAGTGGCTATGCCTTTAACTCCCCTTCTTAGCTATACCCAGCCTGGTTCTCCCAAGCAAGACCTTATGTATATACTCAAAATCACTCGAGCACGTCGCTAAGCATCAAGGAGGAGCCCCACCGTACACGTGTACACGGTGTGTGTGTGTGTGTGTGTGTGGGGTGGTTTGGTATCTACGAATTTCACGGTTTTTGGGCGACGAGGAAAATTTTGAGATTACCAAAAAATTGCTGCGAACAAAAAAACTGCATGTTTCTTTTCCCGTTTAATCCCTTTTTTTTTTCCCTTTTTTATTTTTTTGGTTACTGTGGTGGGTGGCGTAAATATCTTGATCTCACATTCGTGACTTGAAGTTTTTAAAATGTGCCACACAAATTTCCCTCGAAGGACGGTTGATATCACGAGTCGGTTTTCAGGTACAAATTTTGCATAGCCCGGGAACAAAGTGTATAGTCAGAGAACACAGTGCATAGTCAGAGAACACGGTGCATAGTCAGAGAACACAGTGCATAGTCAGAGAACACGGTGCATAGTCAGAGAACACGGTGCATAGTCAGAGAACACGGTGCATAGTCAGAGAACACGGTGCATAGTCAGAGAACACGGTGCATAGTCAGAGAACACAGTGCATAGTCAGAGAACACAGTGCATAGTCAGAGAACACAGTGCATAGTCAGAGAACACAGTGCATAGTCAGAGAACACGGTGCATAGTCAGAGAACACGGTGCATAGTCAGAGAACACAGTGCATAGTCAGAGAACACAGTGCATAGTCAGAGAACACAGTGCATAGTCAGAGAACACAGTGCATAGTCAGAGAACACAGTGCATAGTCAGAGAACACAGTGCATAGTCAGAGAACACAGTGCATAGTCAGAGAACACGGTGCATAGTCAGAGAACACAGTGCATAGTCAGAGAACACAGTGCATAGTCAGAGAACACGGTGCATAGTCAGAGAACACAGTGCATAGTCAGAGAACACGGTGCATAGTCAGAGAACACGGTGCATAGTCAGAGAACACGGTGCATAGTCAGAGAACACAGTGCATAGTCAGAGAACACAGTGCATAGTCAGAGAACACAGTGCATAGTCAGAGAACACAGTGCATAGTCAGAGAACACGGTGCATAGTCAGAGAACACAGTGCATAGTCAGAGAACACAGTGCATAGTCAGAGAACACAGTGCATAGTCAGAGAACACGGTGCATAGTCAGAGAACACAGTGCATAGTCAGAGAACACGGTGCATAGTCAGAGAACACAGTGCATAGTCAGAGAACACAGTGCATAGTCAGAGAACACAGTGCATAGTCAGAGAACACGGTGCATAGTCAGAGAACACAGTGCATAGTCAGAGAACACAGTGCATAGTCAGAGAACACGGTGCATAGTCAGAGAACACGGTGCATAGTCAGAGAACACGGTGCATAGTCAGAGAACACGGTGCATAGTCAGAGAACACGGTGCATAGTCAGAGAACACGGTGCATAGTCAGAGAACACAGTGCATAGTCAGAGAACACGGTGCATAGTCAGAGAACACGGTGCATAGTCAGAGAACACGGTGCATAGTCAGAGAACACGGTGCATAGTCAGAGAACACGGTGCATAGTCAGAGAACACGGTGCATAGTCAGAGAACACGGTGCATAGTCAGAGAACACGGTGCATAGTCAGAGAACACGGTGCATAGTCAGAGAACACGGTGCATAGTCAGAGAACACAGTGCATAGTCAGAGAACACAGTGCATAGTCAGAGAACACAGTGCATAGTCAGAGAACACAGTGCATAGTCAGAGAACACAGTGCATAGTCAGAGAACACAGTGCATAGTCAGAGAACACAGTGCATAGTCAGAGAACACAGTGCATAGTCAGAGAACACGGTGCATAGTCAGAGAACACAGTGCATAGTCAGAGAACACGGTGCATAGTCAGAGAACACAGTGCATAGTCAGAGAACACGGTGCATAGTCAGAGAACACAGTGCATAGTCAGAGAACACAGTGCATAGTCAGAGAACACGGTGCATAGTCAGAGAACACGGTGCATAGTCAGAGAACACGGTGCATAGTCAGAGAACACGGTGCATAGTCAGAGAACACAGTGCATAGTCAGAGAACACAGTGCATAGTCAGAGAACACAGTGCATAGTCAGAGAACACAGTGCATAGTCAGAGAACACGGTGCATAGTCAGAGAACACAGTGCATAGTCAGAGAACACGGTGCATAGTCAGAGAACACAGTGCATAGTCAGAGAACACAGTGCATAGTCAGAGAACACGGTGCATAGTCAGAGAACACGGTGCATAGTCAGAGAACACAGTGCATAGTCAGAAAGCACGATGCATAGTCAAAGAACATTATGCATATATCATGCTAGTCTTGCTGTCTTTGGGTCCCACTGGCCGCTTGTGCTATCATTAAGTTACGATGACCACTTTTGCTATCTTTAGGTCAGACTGCGAACGCTTGCTATCATGGAAACTGTCAGGTGATCGCTAGATATTTCGTGTTTGTAAAGGTTAATACATATGTGTGTGTGTGTGTTTGATATCTACGAATTTCACTGGTTATGACGACGAGGAAAATTGTGAGATTACAATAATTGCTGCGAACAAAACAACATGCAATGTACTTTTCCAGTTTAATCCCTTTTTTTTCTCTTTATTATTTGTAAGTTACTGTGAGTGATGGCGTAAATATCTTGATCTCACATTCGTGACTTGAAGTCTTAAACTGTGCCACACATTACCCTCGAAGGACGTGTTGATATCACGAGTCGTTATCAGGTAGACTTTTGCTACTAACCGTGCATAGTCAGAGAACACGGTGCATAGTCAGAGAACACAGTGCATAGTCAGAGAACACAGTGCATAGTCAGAGAACACGGTGCATAGTCAGAGAACACGGTGCATAGTCAGAGAACACAGTGCATAGTCAGAGAACACAGTGCATAGTCAGAGAACACAGTGCATAGTCAGAGAACACAGTGCATAGTCAGAGAACACAGTGCATAGTCAGAGAACACGGTGCATAGTCAGAGAACACAGTGCATAGTCAGAGAACACAGTGCATAGTCAGAGAACACGGTGCATAGTCAGAGAACACAGTGCATAGTCAGAGAACACAGTGCATAGTCAGAGAACACGGTGCATAGTCAGAGAACACAGTGCATAGTCAGAGAACACAGTGCATAGTCAGAGAACACGGTGCATAGTCAGAGAACACGGTGCATAGTCAGAGAACACAGTGCATAGTCAGAGAACACAGTGCATAGTCAGAGAACACAGTGCATAGTCAGAGAACACAGTGCATAGTCAGAGAACACAGTGCATAGTCAGAGAACACAGTGCATAGTCAGAGAACACAGTGCATAGTCAGAGAACACAGTGCATAGTCAGAGAACACAGTGCATAGTCAGAGAACACAGTGCATAGTCAGAGAACACAGTGCATAGTCAGAGAACACAGTGCATAGTCAGAGAACACAGTGCATAGTCAGAGAACACAGTGCATAGTCAGAGAACACAGTGCATAGTCAGAGAACACAGTGCATAGTCAGAGAACACAGTGCATAGTCAGAGAACACAGTGCATAGTCAGAGAACACAGTGCATAGTCAGAGAACACAGTGCATAGTCAGAGAACACAGTGCATAGTCAGAGAACACAGTGCATAGTCAGAGAACACAGTGCATAGTCAGAGAACACAGTGCATAGTCAGAGAACACAGTGCATAGTCAGAGAACACAGTGCATAGTCAGAGAACACAGTGCATAGTCAGAGAACACGGTGCATAGTCAGAGAACACAGTGCATAGTCAGAGAACACAGTGCATAGTCAGAGAACACAGTGCATAGTCAGAGAACACAGTGCATAGTCAGAGAACACAGTGCATAGTCAGAGAACACAGTGCATAGTCAGAGAACACAGTGCATAGTCAGAGAACACGGTGCATAGTCAGAGAACACGGTGCATAGTCAGAGAACACAGTGCATAGTCAGAGAACACAGTGCATAGTCAGAGAACACAGTGCATAGTCAGAGAACACAGTGCATAGTCAGAGAACACGGTGCATAGTCAGAGAACACAGTGCATAGTCAGAGAACACAGTGCATAGTCAGAGAACACAGTGCATAGTCAGAGAACACGGTGCATAGTCAGAGAACACAGTGCATAGTCAGAGAACACAGTGCATAGTCAGAGAACACAGTGCATAGTCAGAGAACACGGTGCATAGTCAGAGAACACAGTGCATAGTCAGAGAACACAGTGCATAGTCAGAGAACACAGTGCATAGTCAGAGAACACAGTGCATAGTCAGAGAACACGGTGCATAGTCAGAGAACACAGTGCATAGTCAGAGAACACAGTGCATAGTCAGAGAACACGGTGCATAGTCAGAGAACACGGTGCATAGTCAGAGAACACGGTGCATAGTCAGAGAACACAGTGCATAGTCAGAGAACACAGTGCATAGTCAGAGAACACAGTGCATAGTCAGAGAACACAGTGCATAGTCAGAGAACACGGTGCATAGTCAGAGAACACGGTGCATAGTCAGAGAACACGGTGCATAGTCAGAGAACACGGTGCATAGTCAGAGAACACAGTGCATAGTCAGAGAACACAGTGCATAGTCAGAGAACACAGTGCATAGTCAGAGAACACAGTGCATAGTCAGAGAACACAGTGCATAGTCAGAGAACACAGTGCATAGTCAGAGAACACGGTGCATAGTCAGAGAACACAGTGCATAGTCAGAGAACACAGTGCATAGTCAGAGAACACGGTGCATAGTCAGAGAACACAGTGCATAGTCAGAGAACACAGTGCATAGTCAGAGAACACGGTGCATAGTCAGAGAACACGGTGCATAGTCAGAGAACACGGTGCATAGTCAGAGAACACGGTGCATAGTCAGAGAACACAGTGCATAGTCAGAGAACACAGTGCATAGTCAGAGAACACAGTGCATAGTCAGAGAACACGGTGCATAGTCAGAGAACACAGTGCATAGTCAGAGAACACGGTGCATAGTCAGAGAACACGGTGCATAGTCAGAGAACACGGTGCATAGTCAGAGAACACGGTGCATAGTCAGAGAACACGGTGCATAGTCAGAGAACACGGTGCATAGTCAGAGAACACAGTGCATAGTCAGAGAACACGGTGCATAGTCAGAGAACACAGTGCATAGTCAGAGAACACAGTGCATAGTCAGAGAACACGGTGCATAGTCAGAGAACACAGTGCATAGTCAGAGAACACAGTGCATAGTCAGAGAACACAGTGCATAGTCAGAGAACACAGTGCATAGTCAGAGAACACAGTGCATAGTCAGAGAACACGGTGCATAGTCAGAGAACACAGTGCATAGTCAGAGAACACAGTGCATAGTCAGAGAACACAGTGCATAGTCAGAGAACACAGTGCATAGTCAGAGAACACGGTGCATAGTCAGAGAACACGGTGCATAGTCAGAGAACACGGTGCATAGTCAGAGAACACAGTGCATAGTCAGAGAACACGGTGCATAGTCAGAGAACACAGTGCATAGTCAGAGAACACAGTGCATAGTCAGAGAACACGGTGCATAGTCAGAGAACACAGTGCATAGTCAGAGAACACGGTGCATAGTCAGAGAACACGGTGCATAGTCAGAGAACACAGTGCATAGTCAGAGAACACAGTGCATAGTCAGAGAACACAGTGCATAGTCAGAGAACACGGTGCATAGTCAGAGAACACAGTGCATAGTCAGAGAACACGGTGCATAGTCAGAGAACACGGTGCATAGTCAGAGAACACAGTGCATAGTCAGAGAACACAGTGCATAGTCAGAGAACACAGTGCATAGTCAGAGAACACGGTGCATAGTCAGAGAACACGGTGCATAGTCAGAGAACACGGTGCATAGTCAGAGAACACAGTGCATAGTCAGAGAACACGGTGCATAGTCAGAGAACACAGTGCATAGTCAGAGAACACAGTGCATAGTCAGAGAACACAGTGCATAGTCAGAGAACACAGTGCATAGTCAGAGAACACGGTGCATAGTCAGAGAACACGGTGCATAGTCAGAGAACACGGTGCATAGTCAGAGAACACAGTGCATAGTCAGAGAACACGGTGCATAGTCAGAGAACACAGTGCATAGTCAGAGAACACGGTGCATAGTCAGAGAACACAGTGCATAGTCAGAGAACACGGTGCATAGTCAGAGAACACGGTGCATAGTCAGAGAACACGGTGCATAGTCAGAGAACACAGTGCATAGTCAGAGAACACAGTGCATAGTCAGAGAACACGGTGCATAGTCAGAGAACACGGTGCATAGTCAGAGAACACGGTGCATAGTCAGAGAACACAGTGCATAGTCAGAGAACACAGTGCATAGTCAGAGAACACGGTGCATAGTCAGAGAACACAGTGCATAGTCAGAGAACACAGTGCATAGTCAGAGAACACGGTGCATAGTCAGAGAACACAGTGCATAGTCAGAGAACACGGTGCATAGTCAGAGAACACAGTGCATAGTCAGAGAACACAGTGCATAGTCAGAGAACACAGTGCATAGTCAGAGAACACAGTGCATAGTCAGAGAACACAGTGCATAGTCAGAGAACACAGTGCATAGTCAGAGAACACGGTGCATAGTCAGAGAACACGGTGCATAGTCAGAGAACACAGTGCATAGTCAGAGAACACGGTGCATAGTCAGAGAACACAGTGCATAGTCAGAGAACACGGTGCATAGTCAGAGAACACAGTGCATAGTCAGAGAACACGGTGCATAGTCAGAGAACACAGTGCATAGTCAGAGAACACAGTGCATAGTCAGAGAACACAGTGCATAGTCAGAGAACACAGTGCATAGTCAGAGAACACAGTGCATAGTCAGAGAACACAGTGCATAGTCAGAGAACACAGTGCATAGTCAGAGAACACGGTGCATAGTCAGAGAACACAGTGCATAGTCAGAGAACACAGTGCATAGTCAGAGAACACAGTGCATAGTCAGAGAACACAGTGCATAGTCAGAGAACACGGTGCATAGTCAGAGAACACAGTGCATAGTCAGAGAACACAGTGCATAGTCAGAGAACACAGTGCATAGTCAGAGAACACAGTGCATAGTCAGAGAACACGGTGCATAGTCAGAGAACACAGTGCATAGTCAGAGAACACAGTGCATAGTCAGAGAACACAGTGCATAGTCAGAGAACACAGTGCATAGTCAGAGAACACGGTGCATAGTCAGAGAACACAGTGCATAGTCAGAGAACACAGTGCATAGTCAGAGAACACAGTGCATAGTCAGAGAACACAGTGCATAGTCAGAGAACACGGTGCATAGTCAGAGAACACAGTGCATAGTCAGAGAACACGGTGCATAGTCAGAGAACACAGTGCATAGTCAGAGAACACGGTGCATAGTCAGAGAACACGGTGCATAGTCAGAGAACACAGTGCATAGTCAGAGAACACGGTGCATAGTCAGAGAACACAGTGCATAGTCAGAGAACACAGTGCATAGTCAGAGAACACGGTGCATAGTCAGAGAACACAGTGCATAGTCAGAGAACACAGTGCATAGTCAGAGAACACAGTGCATAGTCAGAGAACACAGTGCATAGTCAGAGAACACAGTGCATAGTCAGAGAACACAGTGCATAGTCAGAGAACACAGTGCATAGTCAGAGAACACGGTGCATAGTCAGAGACAACGTGGATTCATGGCGAGGAAGTCACGTCAAACCTCACAGACGCAAAGTATCTGAGACGTAGAGACGGCAACTTAATCCTGGCCTCACGCTCTCAGCCACGCTGCCTCCGCCGGGTGGAATGCGAGACACAGCGACGTCGAAGACAGCAACGAGTTCAGTCGTGTTAATGCCCGATATCCAGCGATAGAGGGTACTCGACCCCACTCAGACCTGTTGGATCTACGCTGGTGGTGTCGCCCTGAGCATGACGGACACCTGGTGTGTATCACGCCACACAAATGTCTCCTGCTTCTGTTTTACTCTCCCGTCTGCGTCGATGGAGATTAAGACTTTGGTATATCATTACTCCCCTCCAGCAGCGAACCTCCTCATGAACCATTAAGTCTTCTGTTATCTGTCTCTTTTTATGTTCCTCCATGCACTGTTCTCCGGCTGATAACCTCCTCATGAACCATTGAGTTTTCTCATGAACCATTAGGTATTCTGTTATCTGTCACTTTTATGTTCTTCCATGCACTATTCTCCAGCTGATAACCTCTTCATGAACCATTAGGTGTTTTGTCATCTGTCTTTCCCTTATACCACCGTGGACCTCCACCATTGCTGAGGCACATCCTTCCTCAGGTGGGGTAAGTCAAGGTGTTCTCTGTAAGAGACGGAGAAAAAAAAATGTCTAAAGTACATGTTGCCTAAGATCGCGAAGATCTGTTCGTCACAGCCAGGATAGAGACACATGGCGCACGGGATATAAACGTCTCTAGAATTCCCTTAAGTGACGTGGGCAGCAAGTTGCTCACTCGCACTGCCCCAGGGCAGCTAGCCAGCCAGCCTCCCTCCCTCCCTCACTCACCCAGCATCTCAGCACCACACACAGCCGCAATTACAACGTTGCCTGCACCGCTGGGTCGCTCTCTGTGGACACGATCCTCCCAACTTCTGACCTTATCGCTAACGATATAACTTTATCATCATCTCAGTCACACCTTACGCGTGCGTACGGATAGAATGATAAAAAAAAACAACGATCTCTAGATGTATGTATGTACATATATCTATCCATACACAGTACGATATATATCTACATATATTTATCCATACACAGTACAACATATCTATCCATACACAATATAACACTCTCCTACATACGTCTATCTATACACAATACAACACTCTCCTACATATATTCATCTCTTCAAAACACAATATATGTATATACCTTCACATTAACATTCATATAAATCCTGACCTTGGCTCTAATGTCGCGAAGGGATCATAAACATTATGAGAGATGACTGTCACCAATTTAGATCAATGTTTCCAAACACATAGATTCTGTCCCCCACCCAAAACACAGACACACACAGACAGTCAGACAGACAGACAGACAGACAGACAGACACACACACACACACACACACACACACACTCAACGCACCTTCACCCACATACCGTGACGAGTCCTCACCCCAGGGGAGCTAATCCGACTCACTCCTCACCTGCAGCAGTTCGCCATCACCACCGACCTGATGGGTGCTCAGCTGGGGCGTCTGTCGCACCGTTCTTCTTCGTCTGCTCTTCAGGGCCCTACTAGCTCATCTACCTGACACTCTACAAGGCCCTACTAGCTCATCTACCTGACACTCTACAAGGCCCTACTAGCTCATCTACCTGACATTCTACAAGGCCCTACTAGCTCATCTACCTGACACTCTACAAGGCCCTACTAGCTCATCAACCTGACACTCTACAAGGCCCTACTAGCTCATCAACCTGACGCTCTACAAGGCCCTACTAGCTCATCTACCTGACACTCTACAAGGCCCTACTAGCTCATCTACCTGACACTCTACAAGGCCCTACTAGCTCATCTACCTGACGCTCTACAAGGCCCTACTAGCTCATCTACCTAAAGCTCCACAAAACACACAACAAGCGAGAAGTTAATCAAAATCCCTCGGTATATATATACCACACACACACACACACACACACACACACACACACACACACACACACACACACACACACACACATCTTACATCTATCAGTGTCGCTTGTGTCTTCTCTCCCTCTTAGTTACATGTACTTTCCGCCCTTGTGCACGCCCCCCTACGACCGTTTCTCGCCTGTTTAACACGGTAGCGACTTTGAGTTTACGAATGAAGGGAAAGTAATGGCCCTGATTAAAAGTGGGATTAATGGCCTCGATTAAAGGGGATTAATGGCCCCGATTGAAGGGGATTAATGGCCTCGATTAAAGGGGATTAGTAGCCACGATTAAAAGGGGAATAATGGCCTTGATGAAAGGGTGATTAATGACCCTGATTATAGGGGATTAATGACCACGATTATAGGGGTATTAATGGCTCTGATTAAAGGGGGATTAATGGCCCGGTTAAAGGGGATTAAAAGCCCTGAGGGGTTAATGGTCCCTATTAAATGAGGATTAATGGTCCCCGATTAAAAGCGGGATTAATGCCCACATCAAGACAGAGGTCATATTGATACGATCTATGACACCACTCCGTCACGTGACCCTTACCAGGTATGGTGAAGATAATCCTTTGGTAATTTCCGAGGCTCATATTTCCTTCCTCTTTCCTCACCATTGTGTTCTTGAGCGTTGAGAAAGCGTACTGCCCGAGTATTTCCTGCGTGACGTGAAGGGCGGAGCGGGACTGAGAGGAGCTGGGGGCGTGTAGACACCACCACCAGCAGCTGGTGGAAGTCCTTCCCCTCCTGTATTATAATTTTCCAAAAGAACGAACAGAGGATGGAACTAAAGGAGGATTTCACCTCTAAGGCCCCCCAGTTGTCAGTTTCTGACGCTACCTCACCAACGCGGGAAGTATCAAAACCCTATTTAGGGGATCCCCTTTAGCTTTTCGATGCTGCGCCCTCCATGCAGTAGCAAAGTAAGGTGGTCTTCATTCTAAGAGGCGAGAAGATCCTAGACGAAACCCCCCTCCCCCCTCCTCGCTCACTGACGATGGTAGAGCCATGTCGAAGATGACCCTCTCCCTCGTAGTCTGTCTATACCAGTCTAATACATTTAGTCACTGTAGGGCGTGTGGCACCACCCAAGTCTGAAGGTGTGAGACGATATTAGCGTAGGAGTTGGAAGCCGCAAGTTACCACATGGTCTCTTCTCTAACCAGAGGTAGCGGGGAGAGTGTAAGTCTCTCGCGAAGAGCAAAGTTTTATCTCGCCAGATTTGACAGCCTTTTTGAATTTCCATCGGGCCAAATAGTCATCATGTATCATGCATTGAAACCATAGCCTTGCTATCCACAGCCAAGGCCCCACAGAGCGATCCATCCAATGATTAATCTAAGAAAAAAGCTTTCTAAACATATTCCATAGGAGATAGAAAAGCTTTCCTAACGATTGTTACGCTTGCCGTATTAACGAGCGAGGCTGTTGACAACATTGTCGACCTAATCCGGCGCTTGCCAACCACTGTTTATGAAAACGGTACACACACACACACACACACACACACACACACACACACACACACACACACTTACACATCAGTAGTATTAACCACACTGGTTAATCCCACGTGACCTCGATTATTAGCCTCAAGAGGTCATGATTAACCACGGCTGACCCACGTCAGGAGAGCAGGAATTTATCCCTTCAATCCCCTACCCTATCCCAAACTTCCGCATTATATATATATATATATATATATATATATATATATATATATATATATATATATATATATATATATATATATATATATATATATTATAGATATAGATAGATAGATAGATAGATGAATAGATAGATAGATACAGATACATACATAGATAGGTAGATAGGTAGATAGATAGATAAAGTGATTGAATATGTAAAAGAGCATTTCATTGAACTTGGCAGCCATTCATATATACAAATGTATGTCAGTGTGTGTGTGTGTGTGTGTGTGTGTGCGTGTGTGTGTGTGTGTGTGTGTGCGTGTGTGTGTGTGTGTGTGTGTGTGTGTGTGTGTGTGTGTGTGTGTGTTTTGTTTCTCTTCATCAAATTCCATGATTACCTGAACATTCGTGAACTTCCTCCCGTGACAACGCAGTGGACCTTTCACCAACTGTGCAGTATTAAGCAAGGATCCCTTGGTCATCTTAGGACCCACTATCCTGTTTATGGGAGAGTCAGTTCCTTCGGCGAAGCGTTCCCTACCCCACGTTTCTCGTCAGCTCACGACGGTTCGCAGCGGCCGGAATGATGCCAGAGAGAGAGAGAGAGAGAGAGAGAGAGAGAGAGAGAGAGAGAGAGAGAGAGAGAGGCAACAACACCGGATATAAGCGAGAATGTTTGATAGTTGCCATGATATTCTGTCCCAATAAACGTGTCTCATCTACTACACGTATCTCTCTAGATAATCATCTCATCTACTGCATTATCTCTGTAAATAAACGTCTCATATACTACATTATCTCTTTGAATAAACGTTTCATATTCTTGATTATCTCTCTCTCAAACTATCATAACCATTTCATCAGTTTATTACTTCTTGCATGTCTTTTGTAAACACTGGAATCAAGAGTTGTACAAGAGGCAATATCTACTGACGTATCTGATGGCCCAGAGCCTCACCGTTGAGCAAATTAAGATGTATATACCTCGAGATTCTTCTGCTCATCACACTGTTCCTGGGGTATAGTGCAGACAGAGTACGACCCACGTATCTCCTGCCTTTCTAAGCCTAGCGGCAAATGATAGCGTCCAGTTTGTTTTCATCATGAACGGCTCAATCATGTTTACCAAATGGTGTCCTAGCTACGTCTCTTCGTTGTTCTTCAGGGATGGTTCAATCCTAGCTACGTCTTTTCGTTGTATGTCAACTGACCATTATATTTTTCTCTTGTGTCTCCCATGATGATGTGATTATTACACGAAAGTGCACTTGGGAACATATCGTGTTTCATTTTCCCTGTGGACTCATAGGAATATATATATATATATATATATATATATATATATATATATATATATATATATATATATATATATATATATATATATATATATACTGAAGCACATATCAAAACTGAGCCCATAATGAGCAGTGATTCAGATATTACGGTCTCAGCTTCCATGCTGGCCGCCACCTCCCTCCCCCAGCCCTAGTGCTTCCAGGCTTGGTGAAGAAGCTGTTTGTTTGCCCACATCCCAGCCGGCTCCCTGGGTCTCGCCGTCCTAATGCCGGCCATCAGCCGGGATCTTGAAGGCTCCCACAGAATCCCTGACAATCCGGCCCCGTCGGGGGTCCGTGTCCATCAGCGGCCGGGACTAGCAGGAATTAGTTTCCCATTGTCCTGCTGTAAGCGATCCTGATAAGAGGGTTTGTGGCGGGCGTGTGTGTGTGTGTGTGGTGGAGAGGGATGCTGCCCGAGGAGTACTTGGTGCTGTCTTGAGGTGCTGGTTGGGAGGAGGTGGGTGTCTAAGGTGATGTGTGTGCGATGGGGGGTTGGGTTCCGGGGTTCTGCTGGAAGGAGGTGGGTTCTGGGTCCTAGGGTGCTAGCTGGGAGAAGATGGGTGTCTGAGATGCTGTGTGATGGTCCTGGGGTTCTGCTGGGGGTAGGAGGGTATCCGAGGTTCTGTGTGTTGGAGGCTTGCATTCTAGGGTGCCTCTGGGGGTAGGAGGGTGTCTGAGATGCTGTATGATGGAGAGTTAGGTTGGGTCCTGTGGTGCTTGCTGGGAGGAGGTGAGAGTCTGAGGTGAGGTACGTGTCATAGGGAGCTGCTGGGTTGGGTCTTGGGGTGCTTCTCGGGGTAGGTGGGTGTCTGGGGTGCTGTGTGATGGGGGCTGGGTCCTATGGTGCTGCTGGGGTACCTCAGGTAGATATCCCAGGTGCTATGAGGGACCTGAAGTCAATTTTGCTACTTCTTGAGGCTCTCTGGAGGAGGTGTTATGTAATGCCTTAGTCTGGCTCCATTGTTTTGCCTAGCAAGATGGCCTGACCTTTAAGGGTTAGGCCAAGGTTCGCCCCATCACCGCCAAGGGTCGTAACTTCTCGCTCAGGGGGTTGTACCGTTGTGTTCGAGGGTCGTACCGTCGTGTTCGAGGGTCGCACCGTTGCGCTCAAGACTCATACCACCTTAGCTGGATGCGAATGGGTTCCTGAGCGTCAGACAGCGGTGTGACGACCACCCCGAGGTGGAGGGACGACGATGAGCAACGCGACTCACTTTACGATAACTTGGGTAAACTGACGATAATGATTTACGTCACAGATCCTCGTGTGAGTTATTCTGTAAACATCTCTCATCTTGTAAGCATGCCATCTTGTAAATACCTTTATCTTGTAGACACCAAGTTAATCAGCGTTACGCCACAACTGGTCTCGTGAGAAGACACTATCTTAGCGGTTTTGATCAGAAGGCGAATGCTTTCTTATCCCAAGATATGATTATCTTGTTCTGTATACATTCCAGGCGCCAGAGTGTCTTGATCCCGTTCATTATTGTCCTTTTTCTCATAATAACCGACGTAGGTGTGAATCGACTCATCTAATGCCATAATAAAGAACTTCAGAAATGGATTCATGGACTTGAAATTGATTTCAGTACAAACTGACACATGGATACTCCTGAAGTGTACAGTCATCTACCCACGAAGACGTTGCAAGGAGAAAGGAGTTGATCTTGTTGCAGGAGGAGTGGAAAGCTGGGTTCTCCTGGAGCGATGAGAGCGCCGTCAGTAGCAGTGGTGAGAGCCGGCGACTCCGCCATCCAGTAAGGGACAAGAGGCTTTACCCATCTGGTTTTCCAGCTCTCTTGCCATCACGACCCCACAAGAACCATTTAGGGCGGCAAGAGACGACCTATCCAATAGAACTCAACTGGTCGAAAGCCCTCCCTAAGTCCAATATATTTTCGACTGTATGATAGGTGAGACAGAAGGTAAGTGGAGCTTCCCAAATGACCAATTTTGAGATGCTTCCGACTGACTGGCTCTGAGAGGCTGCGACGCGCCTCTTCGCGAGAGGTCCTGGTGGTCCTGCTGGGTTGGTGAGGCTGGCGGAAGCCCCTGGCGGGGAAGGGGGCCTCAGCCGCCGGAACACTTCTTGGATATTTACGTGGAACAAAAGACCCGCACAAAGAACTGTTTACGGATGACGTCCCCCTGGAGCTGGGATGAGGATGGTGGTCTGGTTTGTGATCTGTGGTGGTTTCTGCAGTGGGACCCACTGTCTTGCTATACATGTCTAAGATATGTAATATGTCGCTTATATATTCATATATGTATCCCCTTGGGCATATGTATATTCTGAAGAGAAGGGAGCAAGTAAAGACGAGAGAAGAGAGGGCATTTGCCCGAGGGAAAGACAGACTTGTTTCTACGTAATTGATAGTATTTCTTCCTTCTCTGATGCTGCTGAACGAGATGGTAGCCTAATGGTACGATGCAGAGAGTGTGTCAGCGACGCCAATCCAAAGGCTCCATGGTCTTCAGAGCTGGAGTGATTACCATGGGTGGAGGAGCGAAGCTAATGATGGGTGATGGTTGGTGTAGTCAGCCACCCAACCAGCCAACCAGACAACTGCTCTTGTCTCTCTGACACACAGAACATGGTGGACGGGTGGGTGGTTGGTGTCCGCTAATCCGGCCGAAAGAAGAAATCGATTTGGGGATTACTTTTTAATTTCCGGGTGTTAGTGAGAGAGGTTAAGTAGGTATTATATTTTACACAAAGCTGCCACCAGACTCATCCCTCATTATGGCTGTGGATGAGCCCACACGTCCTCCAGCAAATACCCACTCCTCTCTCTCGTATTTACATGCTCTCTTGTTTCCAAAATACATATATCCCCTGGGATATATATATATATATATATATATATATATATATATATATATATATATATATATATATATATATATATATATATATGGGGTAACAATTCTAGATAAACTCTGAGAATCTCATAGCTTTATAGAAGGGAATTGATGTAATTCTGGAAAAGTGTTATCTGGATGATTTTCTGATTTTGTTGTCTTTGCTCATCTCATTCTCTTTTTTCTTTTTTTTTTATAAGATTCGCTACATCAAGGATTGCCCATAAAACAAAAAGGCTTGATCTACATTTTTTTCTTTATGTTCCTTTGAGAGGGACTCTTAAGACTGTGGACTGAAGATAAAGCTTGCATTCCCTCGTTGAATAGCTATGTTGAGGCGCTGAAATAGAAAGCTAACTGTCCTCCCTCTCTGCCTCGTCCTCTGCTGATCTGATGTGCCAGGAAAGATGGTCGATAAGAAATTAGGGAACATTCTACCCCCAAGACTCTAGCGTCTCCTGATATCCACGTCTCTGTATTTTGTATCATTTCGCTGTTGTCTGTAGTCTGTAGCACGGCTTTGACTCTCTGAGCTCCCCTCCGAATATATATATATATATATATATATATATATATATATATATATATATATATATATATATATATATATATATATTTATATATATATATATATATATATATATATATATATATATATATATATATATATATTTATATATATATATATATATATATATATATATATATATATATATATATATATATATATTTATATATATATATATATATATATATATATATATATATATATATATATATATATATATATATATATATATTTTAGCGAAGGTGGACGATACCAGCTGTCTGCCATTCATATGACGTTACACCGTCAGGCCTCTTGCTACCTCCGTCAGATCTGGGGAGCCGAGGTTCTCTTCTAACTGGACTGGACGGTTGGCATAAAGCAAGACGTTTTAAGAATGATTGTATCAATCTCACTGTTCCTGGCGTTGTAACGTCCAGGCCTTCCAGCACGGACCAGAACCTCTCTCTCTCTCTCTCTCTCTCTCTCTCTCTCTCTCTCTCTCTCTCTCTCTCTCTCTCTCTCTCTCTCTCGGAAAACCGAGTGAGATGGTCCGTACTATACATGATTGCGTCGTGTGGTTGTGGTGGTTGTTGTGGTGGTGGTTGGTGGTGGTGTTGGCGCCAGGGGGTGCTCTCTCTTATCTCCCTGTTATCAGTCAGCGGGTGAATCATGGTGGCCCCGACCTGTCTATACTGTATAACCCAGGAGAGACGCAGCTCTGCCTGAGGCGATAGGCTCATCGCCTTCGTCTGAAACGAAGGCCAGAACACCACGCTCTAGACCCCTCCTCCTCCTCCTCCGCCTCCTCCTCCGCCTCCTCCTCCGCCTCCTCCTCCTCCTACTCAAGACCTGCTGGTGCTGCTTTGGTCCAAATGTCTTTTTTTTTTTTTTCTAACTGGAGATTGTGTACGTTTCGTTCCTCCTGCAGGAGAAATGTGGGTGATACTGGGATTAGGAGACGATTCCCTCATTAGACATCGGTCTTCTGATGTGGTTTCAGAGGACGTTTATAAGTAATAGCGTCTCAGGATTCACTTTATCATTGTACCATTTCTTTACACACACACACACACACACACACACACACACACACACACACACACACAGACACACACACAGACACACACACAAACACTCTCTCTCTCTCTCTCTCTCTCTCTCTCTCTCTCTCTCTCTCTCTCTCTCTCTCTCTCTCTACTGTGGGTTTCTGCTGACGAGTGAGGTAGACTTGAAACGCAAAGACCAAATGAAAGAAAAGAAGAGAAGGAAGGAAGAAACATGGATGAGAAAACTGCTGAAGGCCATAGACACAACTAACGTCAACTGCGAGATGAAGGAAGCGAAAGGAAGATAAAAGTCAGGCTATAAGGTGGTCGATATAAGGAGGCGCTCGAGTGTTAACAATTGCATTTGGAAATGGTGAGATTGTGGCCAGGAGGTGCACACATGCCGGCGGATAAGGAGCATGCCTACAGGGGAAGTATTCAGTGGGGTATTGATCAGAGGATGTAGATATCAGATGGAGAGAGAGAGAGAGAGAGAGAGAGAGAGAGAGAGAGAGAGAGAGAGAGAGAGAGAGAGAGAGAATACGGTCAGAGGGCAAACAAGCGGAGGACATCTGTAGAGAGGCCGGAGTGGAGATCAGCCCCCACGACTACCCCCAGAAAAGGCCAGGCATATCAACTATGAAAACAGTGTATATGAACGTCTATATAAATCATAGCCAAATGGAAAAGGAGGTGAAGCTTGAAGACCAAAATAGAGTAAATCAAAAGCTGGGTATTGCTGGAGTAAGGAAGACGAATCATACTTAGGTTACAAGGTCGTTGGTGAATCCATGATTATAAGGAAAGGAAAGAGGGAGGAGGGAGAAGGGTTGGCTCTCTTGATAAGCGTCAAATTATCACTGGGAGAAAAATATCGGTGATCGGCCTACTTAAGAAAGACGTACTGGGATAAGTAACTTTCAGGAGAAGGCTCTGTATAATCATGTTGATCATCTACACTCCTCTGAGTAATTTTCTAACGAAGAGCTGATTAATGGAGTTGATACAGGGGCACTCACGGTGGTACGGAAGGCTGTATAACACACGCCTCTAAGACATGGTTAAGGCTATAACAACTGGAGGATTTTAACTTATAAAGGAACAGGCTAGAAGCACTCTGATACTCATTAAGTCATGGAGACACCAGTTCATAAAGAGTGGATGCCAGTCGCCAAACACACTAGAGTCAGATGGGTTCCAACGCCATTAATACAAGACTTTACGTACAAATGGGAAATTGAAGATATTGAATTCGATACAGCACTTGGCAAATTGGATCGATCCTTTTTGACTTGAGATAAAGTTTGTGGTTGGTGTAGACGCGAAAAGAAGACTTGAGAGAGAGGATCAGATTAAAAGGAGAGATGCATTCGTGACGAGTTTATAGAGTTAAAGAATATCAGTAAGATGAAAGGTGAGAAAATATACGAGGAAATGAATCATAGTTTCTTAAGTTTATTGACAGAATTGAACGTTGTAATCCAACACTATTTGGATGGGACGATGAAGAGGAAGATGACGACGTGGGACGGTATTGAAATAGGTATGAGACATGCTTAAGTACGCTATTGAATTTTCTTTTTATTCATACAAGCACATGAGCTTGATAAAGTTTCCACGTATCATTGAGGAGTTTGCAGAGACACTCGACAGGCAGCTGGTAATGCTACGAAAAAAACTCGTTGCACGAGGGTCTAGTGTTAAGGGAGTGGTAGAGAGCAAATGCCGTGCCTGTTTTTTAAGATAGGAGGTCTAGAAATTACGCTGTAAAATGCTGGAAATGATTATCAGAAAGTGATGATTGCATAAAAGGGATAAATTGCCTGAGTGAGAAGCAAGAATAGTTTAGAAAAAAAAGTGATCATTCTTAGCAAAATTTTTAAACTGTGATAAAATAAGTTACGCTGTAGACAAAAGAGATAGATGAGCGAATTGAGAGTTGCTTGACGTTAATGAAGTGTGCAGCAACATCCCACACAAGAGATAGTTGGTATAGAGAAGCTATGATTTTTCAGGTCCCTCGAAAATTATCTGCATAGAAGGATATAGAAAACGAATGTCAGAAGAGCCTTGTCTAAGTGAAGTAGAGGCTACTACAGTGGCGTGCCGCAAGGCTTGGTCTTATGGCCTCTCCTGTTCTTGATTTATGGTAATGATTCACAAGAAGAACTGAATTTGAATTTGAATATGTTTGCGGATGATCAATCTAAATATGTTTGCGGATGATGCTTAAAAAGTGAAAGAAGAAAACGAAAATCATCAGAATTGCTTCAACTTACAAAGGAAGTTAGACAAACTTCGGTGTCACTCAGATACATGGTTGATGAAGTTCAGCTCAGGCAGATGCAAAGTGATGACGAAGAGGAAGAGTGAAATAAGGCCTAAATATGAATGCAATCATGATAGGAAATTCACTCCACGACGCATTATGGGTGAAAGAGATATTGGAGTCGACGTAATACACAACCTATCACCATAACACCAATTTAGAAGAATTTTCAAGGATGCCACTTAGCTGCTTGTCGTCATCACAAGAGAGATGTTCAGTCAACTAAAGAACTAAAGAATAACTTGTCAGAGCAAAACAACTTTTCATGTTTGAGGTTTCAGTCGCGAGCCAAAGTCCACTTCGTGTCTCGGCCTTAACTGAAACATAAAAAGAGTTAAAGAGAAGGAAAGATGAGCAGAGAAGGAGCAAAGTGTTCTTATAGCTGAAGGGGAAGTGGATACTCTGGCTTTCAGAAAATAAAAGCTCATGGTACTTAAGAAAGACATGGGGAGTAGATGACGTGTGTAAGGAGTTCCAAAGCTTAGCAGTTTAAGGAAAGACACAGATATCACAACGGCCTACCCTTGGGTGGCCAGCGGCCACACACTAATCATGTGATGCAGTGACTTGCTGAGTATTACGTGGTCTAGGTGATGGCGGGGAGCACACGACCAACCAGCTCTAGGGAGCAAAAACCAAAGCATTTATCTATTGAAAATGCAAGGTGAACCAACACAGTAGCGTAGATCAAGAGGGGTCAAGTTTCGAGGACAGAGCTGAAGAGTTGATAAGTTGGATTGCTTTGGACTCTACCCTTGTCTGTAGAACTAAAAACCCTCTCCAGATGTGACAGCTGTACTCCACAAGAGGACACATCAATCCTTTGTTTAATCGGAGCGACGAAACTGCCCAGACGAAAAGAAGTTATGGCAACTGGGGAGAGAGGACCTCCAGTTTCTTAGAGACAGACTTAGCTATTTGTATCATGTGGGATTTCCAAAACAGATTACACGTTACAGTGATAACATGTATGTGTATTGTGCTGACTTCTGGAGTTACAGATACATCAATGAAATGGTATTATTGTGAGGGATTCTGGAAAAATAGATGGGTAGAAACTGGGTTCTAGAAACCTTAAACTTAACTAGACTGTGTCTCTCCCACACTGAGAAATCCCGTCAAAGCCCGAGTTATAGACGGAATTATAAGGAGACAGTATTTTGCATGTTAGTCCAAGCCAGCGTCGTCAAAGTGCCGGTATTTACGAGTAGAAGGGGCAGCTCGAGGAGGAAGGTGCAGTGACCAGAGATACATCTACAAGAGAGTGATCAGATCGACCAACGGGAAGGCGAGACTGCGCAGCCACAGCGCGAAGGATTGAAGATGAAAACACAGGTGCAGTAGTGTGTTTAGGAGAGTGGTCGTGACGGACTGGGGATATGGGTAGGGTAGGTAGTGATTTGACTGAGGTTGGTGAGAGACAGGGAGACGTAAGGGCTGCAGTCATCTCATCATCTGTGTGTGTGTGAGGAGCTCAACCCTTCTCTCTGGTGAGGATGAGAGGATGTCACGACCTCATGGTAGGAAATATGATAGTAAATGAGAGATACGAAGTTTGTATTGATAGCTGCTGCAGGGGGGGTTACAAGGAAGATGGTGGTAAGTGGGAGACAAACCCGAAGGCGAAACTTGTTGGAAAAAATATAAAGAATAATATATAGATCTTCAGAATGAGAGATTTAGGTAAATGGAGCAAAGAAAATGATGATACTGTGTATGCAAATAGTCTACAGAAGCTCGAAATGTTGCATGATGGTGCAAAGATAGTTCAAGACAAGGGTCCATACGTGTGCAGAACTTCCCCTCCGTAATTTAGTTGGTAATCACACACACACACACACACACACACACACCTTCCTCATGCGACAGCATCCCCCCCCTCACCCTTACACCACACACATCTCTCATATAAACCAGCATCACCTCACACACATGGAATACACCTCACTCATACACTCATACACCCCGTCACACACACACACACACACACACACACACGTGTCCCCCATCACAATCATGAGCCGAGAGGTCTGGTTCGACCAACATCTGACGTCCTTACATCTGCGATAACATTATTACGTGTTTGGGTCTCCACAGCGCGTCAGGTGTAGTCGTCCTGGATGAGATCATCGCCCGTCACGGTGACACGAACCGGCCACTCTCCACCTTATCTCACACAACAAAGGAAAATGACATGAAGGAGGAGTAAAAAAAAAGAGGGAGAGAGAGAGAGAGAGTACGGTACGAAAAAAGGCGAGAGATCACGTCGGTACCAAGGAGATAATCTGCTCGTGAGCCCATTAAAGCTGGTCGCAGTTACGAGGAGGTAGAAATAAAAATGGTCGCTTATCGTGGTGGTGGTGGGGAGGGGGGCCGCCCGCTACGAGGAGGAGGGAGACCCGGGAGGAGGAGGAGGAGGAGGGAGATAGAGAGAGAGAGAGGGAGCAGGAGGTAGCATCTATACACTTCACGAAGATAGAAGAGGTTTTGATAAAGGACGATAGAACGATAGCGGGTGGAGTGATGAGCCGACGGCAGCTACTTGTACACACCAGGTTCTCACAGTGATAGTTGGATTTATCTCCCCTCTCTCTCTCTCTCTCTCTCTCTCTCTCTCTCTCTCCTGTAGATCCTGAAGGTGCTCTGACTAGCACTCAAGAGGCGCAATCATCTCTCTCTTGTAGGTGCCTGGAGTCGCCACTCTCTCTCTCTCTCTCTCTCTCTCTCTCTCTCTCTCTCTCTCTCTCTCTCGTGTAGATCTTGAAGGTGCGTGCTCTTTGGCACTTGAAAACACACACACAAAAAAAAGTCTTTCTTGTAGATGATGAAGATGTCTTGGTGCCTGGAGCCTCGACCCATCTCTCTTGTAGATGCTGAAGGTCCTAAGGTGCCTGGGGGCGCGACACTCTTGTCTTATAGATCTCGCAGGTCCTCTGGTGCCTGGAGATGCGACCCTCTCTCTCTCCTGAAGGTGCCTTGGCGCTTGGAGATGCGACTCTCGCTCTTGTTGATGCTGAAGGTGCTTTGTTTCCTGGAGGCGTGAACATCCCTCCTGTAGATGCTAAAGGTGTTGGTGCCTGAAGGTGCGACTAAGAGAGTGCCTTCGTTCTCAGAAGTCTGTCACTCGTGTGTGTGTGTGTGTGTGTGTGTGTGTGTCCTGGATGAGGAGGTGTGGGAAGATTTTGTTGTGAATGTGTCCTAGGTAGCGGCGCTATGTTCCTGCTGGTGTATCTTCCGTGGACCTGACGGCTGCGCTCATGGAAGGGAGCTGATTTCTCGTGTACATGAGGAGGAGCTAACGGCTGACGCACATGAAGGGGAGCTGACGGCTGACGCACATGAAGGGGAGCTGGCGGCTAACGCACGTAAGTGTGAGCTGACGTCTGGTACACACGAGGGGTAGCTGACGGCTGACGCTCATGAGGGGGAGCTGATGTCTGACGCACACAAGGGGGAGCTGACGGCAGGCGCATCAGAAAGACCGTCGCAAACCTCCCTAAAATGAATCGAGACAAGCGACTTTGGAAACGGAAATAGAATACATCCCCTTAAAACTGTTGGGATATTTGGTGAGAGATTCTTGTTAGTTGATCTTCTAACAATGTTGTTCGCACTAAGGTTGTTAGGAGACGGTGTGGACGCCTGGTTAAAGCTGTGAGAGAGGGAGTGTTGGTCTGTTTAGGTTTGAGAGTAGTGTGACCCGCTAACCTCTGAGGGTAATGCCCTGAATTAGTGTCATTCACAATCATCTGGGTTGCTGTAATGAAGTCGTCATCGCTGGCAGTTCTAAAGAAATACGAAAACGTACATCTTGATTCATTTGTCTCAAATGGAAGTCAGGAACACAACCAGAGATGAGATTTATATGGATCCGTTTCGTCATTTAGTGTCACATGTGGTATTCTTTTTTTTTCTTTTCCCCCGCTGGGTCATGGCCAATCAAGATCCCAGAGGGTCACTTCGAGTACGTCCTCCACACGTCCTGCTCACGTAACGCTGGTGTTCGGTGCCTGTGTAGGAGATGTGTCCTGTGTGGTTGTATGAGTGCGGCCACGTCTCCCACCGTCCCCAGCCAGAGTGCTACACGTCTCATCGTGAACTAAAATTGAGAAAATTCCTGTAAGGCTGTCGTAAATTTTTTTTTTAGAAGTTCGTCAAAACTACGAGGAGTAACATGACGTTATGCGAAACTGCAACCGAGTTATGAGAGGTCGTGGTTATGAAGTGTTGTAGTTATGAGATGTCGTAGTTATGAGATGGCGTAGTTATGAGATGACGTAGTTATGTGATGTCATAGTTATGAAGTGTCGTAGTTATGAGATGTCGTAGTTATGTGATGTCGTAGTTATGAAGTGTCGTAGTTATGATATATCGTAGTTATGAAGTATCATAGTTATGATATGTCGTAGTTATGAAGTATCGTAGTTATGAGATGTCGTAGTTATGAAGTATCGTAGTTATGAGATGTAGTTATACGGAGGGGTGAAGGATGTGGCACGATGCCCCATTCCATGTGTGCCACCCATCCCACCACTGGCATCTGGCACGCTGCCTCGGGGCGCCCCTGGTGTGCCACTCGACACAGCCACTGATAAGGCTGAATGACCTGTCCTCACGTAATCGTAAATCACTGTAAACATATTGATATGTCGGGTGCCTAGCGTGTTTGTTTCGCTCGTGGGAACGTGATATGCAACAGTGAACATGATAACCAGAGTGTTTTGTGCGATATTAAACTGTGGGATGTCGCACCGCATCGCCCCTCAGCCCTGAGCATCACAATGCATGATAACAAGTTTTACACTTGGTTCATACCAGGGTCTATATTTGTCCCACATACTGGATCATGGGAAGTGAAGACCTTGTTCGTCCTTCCCCCTTCCCCCTTCCCCCTTCCCCCTTTCTGTTTGGAAAAATGGTAACAGGAGTATAGCTTTTGATCTAAACTCCCTCATTTTGATCCCTAATCTGTTCGTATTATAGGAAAGTGTTCATAAAGGAGGGGAAGGTTTCGGGGGAGGTCTTCGTAGTTCTGGCCCGGTTATTTCACTCTCTACGATAGGTAAGAGTCACGTAGATAATATTTCCTCTCCAGCCTCTTTTCGTAAAGATATACAACCCAGGAATAAATCATGATATAGAATGAACTGTATATCAAACACAGTGGTTCCAGAGCAGTCTCCATAGCTGTCACAAACAGCACCATTAAACATGCTATACAGATGATCCTTGTTTATCATACACGTCCTCTTGTAGCTCAGACGAGCTGCGGTGGTTGTCCTGTTTAGAGAGGCGTTCAGCGGGGCAAAGCTAAGCTGGGCAGGGAGGCCATGGGAAATGGCCTTTGTTTAGTCTTTGAGAGTCCAAGGAACTGCGAGGAATTAACTCGACGAATTACCGTTAATATCTAAGTCTTTTATCATGAAGGCTTGATCCATGAAGTCTTGATCCTCTCTATACAGGATCATTAAACTCTGCAAATCAGTTTTGATTGCTTTTAATTTCACTGGTTAAATGTACCTAAATTGGTGTGCCCCCGAGTTCGATGCCCGGTTTTACTGGCCTGAAGTTACTTGAAGGCGATTTGGGTAAAGTTGATCCTAGATGGCTAATTTCTCCCGGGTGCTGGCCGTCATTAACGCTTAATGAGCGTCATTAGGAAGGTGCCAGAGCTCCTCACATACGTTGTTTTATCACTGGTCTCAAACATGCATTTTCTTTTCTTTTCTTTTCTTCTTTTTTTGGCTTGTGTCGAAAGTTTTCATCCACAGATGCTAATGATCACCTCTCAAGCTTGTATGTCAAGTATTTGACCGCCAGCATATATGATTTGTATTTTTTTTTTATCAAACCTGTAGATTATTATGTGTTACCAATACGTCCTGAGATCTCTCGCAGTCTCAAATATTCTCCATCAGTATTCAAAGTCTTTAGATATCCTAACTTACTTTGAATATCCTAAATTACTTCGAATATCCTAACTTTAAATATCCTTGCTTACTTTAAATATCCTAACTTAATTAGATATTCTAACTTACTTTGAATATCCTAACTTACTTTAAATATCCTAACTTACTTTAGATATCCTAACTTTTTTGAATATCCTAAGTTACTCCGAATATCCTAACTTATTTTGAATATCCTAACTTATTGCAAATATCCTAACTTAACTAGTAAGATATAACATATATTTTCTAGTAGTGTCCTAAATGCCATCATTATGCATAATGAACCTCCGAGGTTAAGCAGTCTAGCGTTCTTGACCGTGACGCATTCACGGGCCGCCCAGGGTCGAACATGACATAAGTTCGATTCCTTGGTTGCGGCAGTCGGTCCACAGTCAATCCAGCTGTTCATCCACCCCTAGGGGGGTTGGTCGACAACGTGGGTACGTGGGCTCAGACTGCCTCATCTAACATAAGACTGTAGCAACAAGACTTTCTGAAATTTGTCCAGATTCAAGGACCTCAGTTCTCCCAGTGACTCGACCCACGCTAGATCTAGTGCGAGATGTCCCTTATAGTAGCCCACGGTAGCCAAGGTGAGTCAGTGAGGGATGGTGATAACTGGCGGCTGTGGCCTGTGGGTGCCGCCAGCCCCTCCTCCTGCAGCTCCGCCACCAGTTGGCTCCTAACTGTACCGCGAGGCAGCAAACAGTGGCAACAATGGAGTGGAGCTCCTTCGTGATTCTTTATTAATTTGTCATTGTTACACCGCTAACCTGCCAAGCCCCAGCCGACCGGACCCGCACGAGTGAGTGGCTGTAGCGGCCGGCGCCTTGTTGGAGGAGGAGGAGGAGGGAGGAGGAGAAGGGAGGAAGGGGAAGGGACCTTCGTTAACAGGGGGATCATCTTTCTCGTTAATTGTGTAGTTAGGAAGGGGAGGAAGGATATGGGGAAGGGGGGAGTTAAAAGAAGATTGTAATGGAAATGAACTGGAGAAAGAGAGGATGGTTCCAGAACCTATTGTGTTGAATGGTGTGGGTAGTTAGATGTATCTCAAGTTCCTTTATCTATCTTCGCCCGACATCCTGGTTGTGCGTATGTCTGCGCGTATGGTGATATTTATTCGTTTAACTACTAATAACTCGTAAGTAGCAAAGTTAAGAGCGACTCATTGCGTATGTCGATGGAAGGCTACAGATTCTCTCATGGCTTGAGGCTCACATGGGAACCGAGTGTGTTCCATGATTGTATTGTTATCCAGTTCTCGTGTATCTCTATAGCTCAAAGCGTCACCTTCTCTATTCTTTTTGTCTCATTTCTGAATCGTAACACCTTATATTGCCCCCCCCCCCTCCTCTGTAGCACCAGTATATATGATCTGGAGGACGCGTCGAGAAGGAGGGTGGGTCTGGAAAGTGTAGCTTGGTATCATAGTGATCACTACCTTCACCAGCCAGATGTAGTGTTAGCCTCTCCTGGGAGGTGCCAGGATCTGTACAAAGCTTGGCCAGAGTGACTGCTTTACCTCCACCGGTGGTTCTCTTGGTGATGTGATCAGCCACCATAACCTGGTCTTGCTTCAGAGCCCCTCTGGTGCTGTAGCCGACTTCCCTCTATCACTCACTTGTGAGGTATTTTACTCCATTCCTTCCAGTGTCACAGTTGTAAACGTGTTAGTATTGGATTCTATGTTCCAGTCTTCTTTCGTGGCTGTTGACTCTGGATTCTTCTTATTGTATGAGGTTGGTCATATCAGGGAATGCGTTGCTGGAGACTGTTATCTGCGTGATGTCGTCTGGGTAGATGATGTCTATACTCACGTTCCTCAACAGGGGAGGAGGAGGAGGAGGAGGAGGTAGACGCCGTGCGTCGCGTCAGTGACAGGACGCTTCCTTGAGGAGACGAACTCTCGCTTGCGCAATTGGAAATTTTTAATGATGACGTTGTCGTGGCTACGGTTACTGAGGCGGTACGCTGGTTAAGGAAGTTAACACAGGAATCTCTCAGTAACTTCTGGCAGACCAGAGTGTCTTAGTTAATCTCTTTACTGGAGGCCGTTCGTCCACAGTCTTTGTCGAAGACTTTGCTCATGTCCCTTTGTACAACCGTGCAGTTTATTCCTGGGTTCTAAGTGATTGCTATGTGTCCTGGAGGGATCGAGATGGTAAATGTGTTGTTTCAACATGTCCAAAAGCTGTGGTGATTCCGTCTGTGTGGTTCGTTGTCTTGTTAGTGGCATTATTTACGGTAATTCATTCCAATGTTTTCCATTGCGCTTCTATGATGGAAATTGGTCGGTAGTTCTTTTGGGGGTCGGTATCTGGCGTTTCAGGTGTCTGGTATCATTGTTACCCCTTGGGTCTCGCGGGAGACCACTTTGTGTTGAGAGTAGTGTGGTAGATGTTGAGAAGGTGAGGTAATGAGGAGTTTGATGAAGTCATAAATTCGTCTGTTTCTTGTCTTTTCTTCTCTTGATCGCTGGTGATGTTGATGACCAGGAAGAATGGCACTGATGATGCTAGCAACCAATGATGCTGACGACCAAGAAGATGGGCATTGATGATGCTGACGACCAGTGATGCTGACGACCTGGAAGATGGACACTGATGATGCTGTCGACCAGAAAGATAACCAGTGATAAGACTGACAGCAAATAAGCCTCGAATTTAGCAAAAGTTCATTAGATTATGGTTACTGACATCATAAGTGGAGGTGATCATCACAAAGAACAAAGTAATCAGTATCATTAGCATCATTAAGCCATGAAAAGTTTGATTGCAACTGTTATGACATTCATAGAGGAAAACGGTACGGTTTGCAAGGTGGACAAGGGAGGTCTGCGGGAGTGAGGAAGAGTGCGTGGGAGGCAGGAGTGTGGTGTGCAACCCCCGGACCATCACGCACTCACCCACACACCATCACCGATACTGTTACATAAACACACTTATAATATATTCACTCTCACGGCCACGTCACTCAAAATAAAAGATGATTGTGTGATTCTTGCTCACCATGTTAGCTCACCACCCCAGTGCCATGAGTCCCTTCCTGGTGAAGGGAGAGTCTACCAACCCGGAAGGAGTTGGTAGCCTCCCCTTAGTGCCATAAGTCACTTCCTGGTAGCTCCCCTTAGTGCCATAAGTCACTTCCTGATAGTCCCGTTAGAGCCGTAAGCCCCCTTCTGGTAGGGGGCTACCAAGGGGCTTGGCTAGGCTCTCCTGCCATTCTTCTTAAGGTGTTGTCTCTCTTGTGGGGGTAGTCAGCCCCTTAGCCCCCAGTCCTACTGAAGTCGGGGCTACACTGGGTCTCGGACTCAAGTCTCAGTCTTTAGTCTATGTATAAACAGTAGTTATATTTTCAGATGGAGATATATTCTCTTGACTGTCGATCTCCTGTCATCTTGTTCCATAGCCACAGCTAGAGATGATCTCTCTCTTCTCGAAATACGCTAAAGAATTATCAGTGAGCAGTGGTAACAATTCTCCTAATATATATAGTAAGGGTAAGTCCATTATATTATGCCATTACCTTATATAAAAAAAAATGCATTAACTCTCTCTCTCTCTCTCTCTCTCTCTCTCTCTCTCTCTCTCTCTCTCTCTCTCTCTCTCTCTCTGTCAAAAGCTAGTGTGGTCGTCTGTTGCTGTTTACTTCCTTCCACATCTAAAACGTGGATCCAGTTTGTTTCTTAAGGTTTATCACGAGTACCAAAGTCTGTCTCCCTTTTAAGGGGTAGATCTGTCAGTGCTTTTCAAAGGTTGAGTGACACATCTTATTCTACCAAGAAGGCCAGAGACCTTGATGTGGGCACCAGCGCCACTGGTCTGTGCCTTTGAAAAAAAAAAAAAGTTGGTGGTATTCTTATCGTGTATATCTAAGGGTTGTGAGTTACTCGAGGCAAAGAATATATAAGCGGTTCTTGCACGCTTTCCATCGTGTGCGCCTGCTGCCATGAACGCCCCCGATTTGCACCCCCATAGTCTTGAACGCCCTCTAACTTGTACACCCGTTGTCTTGCACGCCTTCTAACTCTTTTGTTCACCCGCTGTCTTGTGCGTTCACAGTACTGCAGCCTTACGTTCCCTGTGTCGCTGTGCGTCACGTGGAGTTGGACGGACGCACAACTTGACCGTTCGGACCATATCTCCGACCTCTCCTTTAGGTTTCAGTTGGGATAAAACGAGTCTACTGACACCCCTAAGACGGATCCGAAGTTAAACCAACATCTAATCAAATTCAAACCGAAGTTGAGAAGTGGAACCACTGAACACTTTTAAGTTCTTTGTTGCAGTGGTCTTATGTACAATATAGACTGATTAGCTACGTTATAAAGTGGGTTATCACGTCCTTGGAACAGATGGAAAGGCAGTGCTCTCCTCTAACACTTCACTTCCTTATCTCTCTTTGTCTGCAAGCAGCTACACCAACCGAAGGTCATGCCGCAGCAGCGCTGATGGAGGAGACATCTGCAGCCGCTCACATCTGTCTCCGTCTCCTGTCAGTGTGCCTCTTCGCTTCTGTAACTGAGTTAGTATGCATGACTGGGGTCAGTCCCTGCGATAGTATGTGTGACTAGGGTCAGACCCTGTTCTCCATAGGTTCTGACTTAACCTATTTCCTCTTGGATCTCGTTATTCGCATATCTTGGACCAGCCAACATAAGCAGTTGGTAGTACACTCAATGTACCAATAGATTCCAAAGCTTTCATCACGTTTGTCACGTCTTTGAGGCTAATGAGGTCTTCATTGTCTTAGCTATGGCTGGCTTGTTAGTGTGGCTCATGGTCCACTGAGAGTGATGAGGGCCTGATAGCTTGTTTTATACCAGTGGTTCACGGGTAGAGCTCTGACCTCCACAGGTTCAACGTGTGGGCCATCGCTGTTTGTGGTCCTCCTGGCGATATACAGGTCAAGGTACCCAGCATATGGCCACCGTAGGGCCAATGGTGGCTCACTCTGTGGCCATGCGTGTCCAGGTGCCCAGTACATGGCCACTAGTGGGCCACAGTGGTGACCTCCTCTGTGACCCCCACAGGTCCAAGTACCCATTACTTGGCCATTGGTGGGCTACAATGGCGACCTTCTCTGTGGCCCCATAAGTCCAAACACCCAGTATATGGCCACTGGTGGGCCACAATAACGACATTCTCTGTGGCCCTACATGTCCAGGTATCCAGAAAATGGCCACCGGCGAGCCACAGTGACGACCCCCTTCTGTAGTAGCACAGGTCCAGATACCCAGAAAATGGCCACCGATGGGATACATTGGCGACCACCTCTGTGCCACAATAAATACTCACCACATTTACCACCGGAGGAAGTGCTCCTGGGCCAACATCCTGATATAATACTGACAGAAAAGTGAATGAAAATTAGGGAGAATGTCAATGTCTCTGACAGTGTTATCCTGATTTACAACGGATTGAAATGCCGCTACGAGAAGGTTTCCTTCTCCTCCTCCTCCTCAGAAGTGAAGGAAAGAAGGAGAACGGGAAGACCAAACTGGAGATGGAAGGATGGAGTGTGAAACAGATCTTGACTGATCGGGATCCTAAATATGCAAGAATTGGAACGATGTGGTATACAGGGAAGGACTTACTGTCACTGGACTGAACCATGGCATATAAAGCAGCTGGAGGAGACCATAGAAAGATCTGTGGGGCCTAGTTGTGGACAGGGGGATTGTGGATAACGAATAAGGGCAAACGATGCGTTTTCTTCGTCTGGAAGGCAACAGCGGCAGGTAAGGCTGGATGCTGCGGTAAAATCTCCGTCTGCAGCTGAGTCTTGGTCTCTTCTTCTGGTCGTCCTGCTACGGCTCCTCGTCTTGTCTGGCAGCAGCAGCATCAACTGTCTCTCCTGGTCTTCCTCCAGCTATCCTTTGCCCCTATCTCGCTGCGTGTTCTGTGGCCGAATTTGCGATGGCCTTTCTTCCAGTCTCTTGGCTAAAGTTTACCATCCGTTAGTACGATGCCTTCATGGGCATCTTGACGCACTCCACATACCGTAATGAAGAGAACGTATTTACGCAAGGGACTCGGAGGGGAGAAGGGAAAATGTTTGATAGAAAGAAGGTCTGGTCAGAGGTGTGAGGAGGTGTGGTCATGGCACCACTCACTACTTCGCGTAGCCCTGCGTCAGACAACCGTCAAAAACATTAAGCTCGTCGCAGTGATGGCATAAAGCACAGGAAATGGTGGTCGATTTCACCTTAACCTGAAGAACACGGCATTAGCAAGGTAGCGCCAGGAACAGTAGAAGAGCCGCAGTTGCTCACATCCATTCTCAAGCTGTCAAGTGTAGTATGCCAAGACTACAGCTTCCTATCCATAACCAGGCCCCAAAGACCTTTTTATGGTTTCCCTTAGCTACTTCGCGTGCCCTACTTCAGTCAACTGACAGCATATTGACCCCTTTATACCACTTTTTCTATTTTGAATACCCTCTATTCCGTGCACGCCTTTCACCCTCCTGCATGTTTAGGCCCCGACCACTCAAAATATTTTTCACTCCATCCTTCTGTGTCCAATTTCGTCTCCCCCTTCTCCTTGTCCCCTCCACTCCTCACACACACACACACACACACACACACACACACACACACACACACACACACACACACACACACACATACACATATCCTCTTTGTCAACCTCTCCTCACTCCATATGTCTAAACCCATCTCAGCACACCCTCTTCAGCCCTCTCAACCACACTCGTTTATCCACAGTGATCAATCCCTCACTCCACTGTGACCTTTGCCTGCTTGTATAAAACAGCTCCAGTGATCTCAAAATGCAGAGAGAGGGTGTGTGCCAGATAAACTCATCCCCTGCTTCGTGGTGGCGATGAGGAAGAGCACGACGAGTGAGCACCGTCGGCAGGTGCATGTTTTGAGCGAGGCGTGAGTCATACCCCCAGTCAGCTGCCACGAGAGAGCTCTTCAAGGGCTGGAGTGGTCGACGCTGATGATTGGTCAACGGCAACAACAACAACACCACCAACCAACCACCACGGAGGCATGAGTCAGAGCTCCTGAAGTGGTTTAAACCGGTGACATCCCTTTGAAGGTTCTGGCCCTCGGGGCAGCGGTGTTTTGTTGTGGTTGAGGCGGGCGTGGTGGGAGGAGGAGGAGGAAGAGGGGGTTGGGGGAGGAGGAGGGGGTTGCTTCTGCTGCAACAGGTTGGTGGCAGTAGCCACAGCGGCAGGCGGGTGCCTTTGTGGGGTCCTCCCCTCCCGCATGATGAGACACTGATAACAGAGATAAGTCCGGGGTCCAATCAAGTAAATACGGTGGCTTTGTGGTGCCGACGTCGACACAGGAGATATGGATCACACCGACCCAACGCTCGCTCTTCAACGGAGTTCGACCGTCAGGGGGAAATACAGACGAGTTTATTATTTCCTTAAGAGTGGAGTGATCGTCTCCATTTGCCGACCTGTTACGTGACCTGACTGACCTGGTGGGCACCTCGGGTAGCAAGGCTCAATATGCCCTGCCCAGGAGAAGGAGGTGGAGGAGGAGGAGGAGGAGGAGGAGGAGGAGGTCGGGTCGGACCTGTTACTCAATGAAATATTATCAGATCCTCCTGATAGGTTCCTTTGTCAGGGCTCCCGCCGCCTGGGTGATCCTAACGTCCACCTGATTACGTCTTTTAATGTCATCTTTCCTGGTCGACAGGAGCTACCGTGGCCAGAGGTTACGGGTCTGGACCCCTCCTTGTGCCGCTTCCTCCGACGCTACAGCACACCCTTACGAGAAACACTCGACGCTGCTACACTATAGGTCACCACTTACACCAAGATCACCCACCCACCCACACACAAACCCACTTGGGAGTCACCATGGCTCCTAACCTGTCGACAGAGTCCCACCTTAGGAGAATACATAAGAGAGACCAACAGTGTGCTGGTAGATATTAGAATTTCATTAAAGTTCATGGATAAGGGAGTATTCAGCAGGCTATTCACGTCCTGCATAAGGCCAGAACTGGACTATGCTCCTCAAGGTTGGTCACCGCACTTGAAGAGGCACAAAGAACACACAGGAGGTGCAGCAGCATAGGAGGAGAGGGGGGCAGCAAAGACAATGCCAGAATGAAGGGAGCTGAGTCACAGGGCTATGTTAGGTGGGGCCTTAAATTTGCCCACCATGGAAGAGAAATGAGTGAAGTGTGACCTGACCTCAACCTTTCAGTTTCTAAACCAGGCTGATGATGTGTACAGTGAAAAGATCTTCGAAATCTTCGAAATATGTTAGGGGAGAGCAGCTAAAGGCCATGACATGAACTTAAGCAAGACTCTCGTTTAAAAAAAAGATGTGAAGAAGTCCTCTTGCCGATAGTAATCATCGCCAACAAATGACATTTAGGTCCATGCCTCCAACATCACCCAAACCCCAACAGACGAAGCACTTCTAATCTAAACTAACAACATCCCTTCTCTCAAAATTCAAACCAACTTACCCGTGAAACACCATTCAAAGATTAATCACAAACCAACCACATCCCTAAACAGAACGGCTATGAAAAATCAACAGATATATCCACCCCGAAACAATTACTCCTGACCACACGTCATAGTCCAAAACACCTGGAAACGTGCCAACATAGAACCTACACAGAAACCCTCCACGTAATCCAACTCTCCTCCCTCCTATCGCCCTGTATCACTGCTATCACCATATCGAACCTCCTTGATCAACTGATCCACAACCGAGGCATCTAAAACGTCTCACTTTCACTCACATAGCATGGCTATAAGTACACTGCACGTGAACAACGCACAGCACATCCAGGATAGTTTCAACCAACAACAATCACCTTCCCGCACAATACTAGTGGCTATAGATATCAGCAGAGCATTTGACACTGTCCCTTAACACATCCTCACGCAAAAGGTACTTGACACCAACCCTCTACAAAAATGAAAAAAAGCAATTAACTAACTTCATTGCAAGTCGTCAAGCCAGACCTATTCACAAGACCTTTACTTCCCAAAACTACAAACTATACAATGAGGTGTCCTATGGAGCAGCTCTTTCTCTAATCCTCTTCATTTCTTTTCCTACTTGCCCCTCCATCACCTCCTGTGTGAGTCCTTTCAATATGCAGACGAGCTTACAATCCCATCACAAAACCCTGGTACCACAGGAGCGACATCGGACATACAACATATCACAGAACTGGAACAAAGGTACGCCAGTTAATGATGTCTCCATAATCACAGAAACCTTCACTCACCCTTTCAACCCCCAGACATAGAAATCCAGCATGCCCCCTCCACTCCCTTGAATGGACAATTACTCCTACTTAACAGAACTTCATCTATTCTTAGCGTCATCTACAACACACGTAGGACATAGACTCCCCACAACACAAACAACAATACAAAAGCTATAAGAAAACAAAATGCCCCGAGAACACTTATTGGTACCAGCTTTAGACATGAAGAATAACCCCTTCGTATCGTCCTCCCTGAACTATTCCTCACCACCCTGGTCATCCACCGTGTCATAAGCAAGTATAACACAGCAAGAGACCACACAACATACCAACTGAAACAACCGTTGGCTCCCTAGCAATTACAATGATTAAACTCGTACATAACGAAAGAACAATCCTCCCAGTTCAATCTCAATCTGCTAGGCGTTTATATAATTTCCAACAACTTTAGACATTTCTCATCCAATTCGCTCCATAACTGGCCATCAATCCCCCAAGTAGAAATGGAAACCTTATACCTGCCCCACACCTGAATAATCTATACTCACACATTTCCCCTACCCCAAACAAACACAACAGCGACAAAAGAATTATACACCGAAATGACCCCACAACTACCAAACAACTGCCTTCCGAACACATTCTTTAACACCACCACACCAATCGTATACCCATCTGAAACCACGCTCCCCAGACATTTACGAGTAATGCTTTCTCGTTTGCGTTCTCGACACACCCATCTCTACATTACAAACACCCAATCAACATATCACAAGGTTCCTCATGCCCGAGTTGCAACTAGCATACTGAAGACACTGTTGTATCTTAGCGTCACATTACACAGCTTTTCGATCCGTTTTCTAGCCGTAAGAACATCTGCACAAGACGAAGAAGTCGAAGGCAGCATCTGCCTCATATCTCCGTAGTGGTTAAGTTGAATCCAGAGATCGTTGCTTCATGTTATCGGTAAAGACGAGGAGGAAGACTGACGAAATCTTACTGAATATTGAACACACGGTGCCATCAGTCATTATGTGGTGTTGTGTACTGCTTGTCTGAACTCGTCTGATGCTTAGGGAGTATGTTTGTGGGTGGTAAAGTTCCCACCAGCTACGTGCAGCGAGGGCGAGGGTATTGCAGCAGGGGTTACATGTGATGCCCGAGGTTGAGGGACGCGCTGGGAGAGGGCCATCTTCTAGGACGCAGAGGTTTCCGCTCTCGTTCACAAGTGATGAGGTGCTCCTGTGGGTGTCGCACTCATGAGGACCATGCACGGGTGGCACCGTGTGAAGAGGAAAGGGAAGGGGGAATGGGAGTAAAATACAGGTTGAGGAGGGAGTGTATGAAGGAGAGAATTTGGGGGAGGGAGAGAAAAAGAGAGAGAGAGAGTGGGAGGGAGGGGAAGGAGAGGGAGGTCGATCCATGCATGGCTGGCCATGCATGGTTCACTTCGCTCCACCGGCGCGCTGTTTGCTCTTTTCCGATCAGTAATCCAGCGAGCATGACTCTGATGTGATGCGGCACTCGCTCCCGCTCTCTGATGGGAGGCGGGTGGGGGCGTGTGTGTGTGTGTGTGTGGGTGTGTGTGTGGGTGTGTGTGTCTGTGTGTGAGCCCCCTGAAGACCAATGAAGCCGTGTGAGGTATATGGAGTTGCAGCCACTTCCCCTGGCAATTTTACGACCCGGGGAAGAACAGGAGGTGTGAAAATGAGATAGTGTTGCGCCCAGCCATGTTCGGTGCTCTTGCCTACCTGCAAATGGTGTCGGGAGCTATAGTAATAAAGTTTTATGGCGGTCACACTCACCCTCTCCTCCTCCTCCTCCCCGTCTTTAAGTCAGAAGATGGGAAGTCATGGAATCCTTACCGAAACTCAGACCTCTGGTGAGATACATTTAGCAACAGGGGGCTGAGACCTGGGTGAATCATACTCCCAGTGACACAGACACTCAGGGAAATACTGCTCACTTGTTGTCTGTATCAAGACACACGTTCATGATTTATACATACGTACTTGAATACTGTGAAAGAACCATTAGGTATATTTCTGAAAGACTGGCACTTTGGAATGCCTTCAGATATAGAACTCAGATATAAGAAAGTGAACAATGAATGATAAAGAAGGAAATGAATGATGTGAGAAGAGACAGTCGTGTTCTGTTGGGTATTAACGGGTTATATTAAGTATAGAACTTGAGCATACCTATGTTTGTATGGCAATGCCGTTATACTATCATACCAGCATATCTAGACTTTATTCGTTATCTGTTCAGAAACTTATAATGAATTGATTTCGTAGGGATAACAGACGATCTTTTAGGCTCGTATATCATACTGAAGCTGGATGTTTGACACACTTACACACACACACACACACACACACACACACACACGTACATCACTCATGTTTTGCAAGCAGAGGTGTTGGGCAAAGATTACCTTTTTTTCCATTCACCCATCACACTAACATCTACAACCATTCCTTCATACCTTTTTTTCTTCTCATTAATTTCTCATCTAAAGTCCTTACTCTCTCTCTCTCTCTCTCTCTCTCTCTCTCTCTCTCTCTCTCTCTCTCTCTCTCTCTCTCTCTGTCTCTGTCTCTTTTTTTACAGTGGGTCCAAAGACCAGCAATATTTTTCAGATTACTCTTATCAAGTGGAAAGTTGTGATCTCGTCTCTCGTTTTCCTTTTTTCCTACGCGCGCAAGAGTATCTGTCCTCTCAACTGTTTTCCCCTCTCCACCCTCAACTGTGGTACAGCTCCCTCACTTGTAGCACAGAGATTGCTGTCTACCGTCATACCTACTGTAGATCTATGTCTCCTGAAGATAAGACTAAAGAAACTGGTTTGATTCATAGACCCAACACATATATATAGTTCTGGTATACGACTGCATCTAATCTATCTTTCTATCTTTCTAAACATCTTGTTCTCATGAACTTACTATAAAGGAACGTTTCTAAACATCTTGTTGTCATGCGCTATAAAGGAACGTTTCTAAACATCTGTCCTTACTATAAAGAAACGTTTCTAAACATCTTGTTGTCATGTATAAAGAAACGTTTCTAAACATCTTGTTATCATGTACTATAAAGGAACGTTTCTAAACATCTGTCCTTACTATAAAGAAACGTTTCTGAACATCTTGTCATGTGCTATAAAGGAACGTTTCTAAACATCTGTCCCTACTATAAAGAAACGTTTCTAAACATTTTGTTGTCATGTGCTATAAAGGGACGTTTCTAAACATCTTGTTGTCATGTACTATAAAGAAACGTTTCTAAACATCTTGTTGTCATGTGCTATAAGGAAACGTTTGATTCTGACTAACAAACGGTTCTCCTCCTTCAAAGTCATCTTGGTGTGGTGTTTCAGTGGCTTGCTGGGTATCACGTACATACATCTCAAGTCTCTTTCATATATGGATTTCTGTTTCTATATATCTCTCATTGGTCTGCATGTGGTTTGGTGGAAGGGCGTGGACCATATACCTGATGGAATCCAGAGACCTGTATATGATCTGTGTTCAATTACTAGTAACTCAGATTACCTATGATTACCTTTGATGACCTGTGATTACCTGTGATTACTTCTGATTACTCTGTTACCTTTACTGAGTTTATTATCATCCCAACAGACACATTCAAGTGCGAGTCAAAGTTATTCTGTGTCAGTCGAAAAGGGAGTACCCATTTTCAGGTTTCCTTTTTCCTCTGTGCTTTTAATGAACACCATGAGAGGATTCTTGGATATATACATTCCTGAATGTATATAGCGACATCTAAATTCGAGTTGGCTAACAAAGAACGTATATAAAAGTATTGTCAGGAGTGGGATTCGAACCCACGCCCTCAGAGAGGACCAGAATGCCCGCAGCCTTGCTATCGGAAGGCAAGTTATCTTGAGTCTGGCGCCTTAGACCACTCGGCCATCCTGACACAAAGTTTACCCAGCATGGGACTCGAACCCACGATCCTGAGATCAATAGTCTCGTGGTCTGACGACTGAGCCAGGCGTGTGTATGTGTGTGTATGCGCGCTGATCCTTGCGCCCGATGGTACCATCAAGGTCGAAAGTACGATCCTTGATTACGACGATACGACCCTTTTGCACGACGGTACGACCATCGGGCTTGACGACACGACCCTTGTGCACGACGGCACGATAGCTCTACTATCAGTTTCCGTCCACTTTACCGTCAATATAACCATTCTGTCACTCTAGACGGAGGAATGTGTGTGTGGTGTTACGTTCTTCATTGTCCTGTACGCAGTAAGAACATATTTGAATATATATATATATATATATATATATATATATATATATATATATATATATATATATATATATATATATATATATATACATATATATATATGTATATATATATATATCATACTTAATCACTGTCTCCGCGTCAATGAGGTAGCGCCAGAAAACAGACGAAGAATGGCCCATCCGCTCACATACACATATGTGTACATAAACGCCCATGCACGCACGTCTACATACATATACATATCAACATAAACATACATATTCATACACATACACAGACATATATACGAATGCACATATTAATACTTGCTTGCCTTCATCCATTCCTGGCGCTACCCCGTCTCACAGGAAACAGCATCGCTACCCCCTGCTTCAGCGAGGTAGCGCTAAGAGAACAGACAAAAAAAGGCCACATTCGTTCACACTCAGTCTCTAGGTGTCATGTGTAATGCACCGAAACCGCAGCTCCCTATCCACATCCAGGCCCCACACACCTTTCCATGGTTTACCCCAGACGCTTCACATGCAATATCAATACTTCAGTATTATATCAGACAGATGTACGTATTCCCTGCGTGTCGTAGAAGGCGACTAGAAGGGAAGGGAGCGGGGAGCTGGAAATCCTCCCCTCTCTTTTTCTTTTTAGATTTTCCAAAAGAAAGAACAGAGAAGGGGGCCAAGTGAGGATATTCCCTCAAAGGCTTAGTCCTCTGTTCTTAAAGCTTCCTCGCTAACGCGGGAAATGGCGAATAGTATAAAAAAGAATATGGCTAACTCTAACCTTAAATAGGTCAACTGAAAACATACATTCCTTTAAAAGCAATGTCAGGAGTGGGATTCGAACCCACGCCCTCAGAGAGGACCAGAATGCCCGCAGCCTTGCTATCGGAAGGCAAGTTATCTTGAGTCTGGCGCCTTAGACCACTCGGCCATCCTGACACAAAGTTTACCCAGCATGGGACTCGAACCCACGATCCTGAGATCAATAGTCTCGTGGTCTGACAACTGAGCCAGGAGTGTGTGTGTGTGTGTGTGTGTGTGTGTGTGTGAAAGAGAGACTGAGAGAGAGGAAGAAAGAGAGAGAGGTTTAGCTGACTTGGGTCTTGCAGGCCAGGACTTGCACTGAACTCGTGCCATTGGCAAACGAAGGTCGTCTACCAGATCTATATAGAGGGAAAGTAACAGTAACAGTAACAGTAACAGTTATAGTAACAGTAACAGTTATAGTCACAGTTACAGTAATAGTTATAGTCACAGTACCAGTTATAGTAACAGTTATTACAGTAATAGTTACAGTAACAGTAATGATAACAGTTACAGTTATAGTAACAGTTACAGTAACAGTTACAGTAACAGTAGCAGTTACAGTACCAGACCAAACACCTGGTTCTAGGGTCTGGTCTGAGCCACATCTCCAGCTGGACAAACGACCCTTGAACACGACGGTACGACCCTTGAACACGACGGTACGACCCTTGAACCTGATGACCTAAACCTTGGGAACGACGCTACGTCCCTTGTGCACGACTGCACGGCTTTTGTGCACGACTGTACGACTTTTGTGTACGACTGTACGACTTTTGTGCACGACTGTACGACTTTTGTGCACGACTGTACGACTTTTGTGTACGACTGTACGACTTTTGTGCACGACTGTACGACTTTTGTGTACGACTGTACGACTTTTATGCACGACTGTACGACTTTTGTGTACGACTGTACGACTTTTATGCACGACTGTACGACTTTTATGCACGACTGTACGGCTTTTGTGCACGACTGTACGACTTTTGTGTACGACTGTACGCTTTTTGTGTACGACTGCACGACGGAACGACATCTATCCAATCCCTGCAGTTGATGACTGTACTGACCTTCCTTATGGTCATGTGATCATCTGTGGCATTCTAAATGGGGACATGAGTTTGGCATCCCATTTTCTATTGTCCTTTTAATCTACGCCATGCGGGTATATATATATATATATATATATATATATATATATATATATATATATATATATATATATATGCGTGTGTGTGTGTGTGGCTACTTCTAACCTTGCTTTGGCCAACTTACGTATATTCCTTTAAAAGTAATGTCAGAAGTGGGATTCGAACCCACGCCCTCAGAGAGGACCAGAATGCCCGCAGCCTTGCTATCGGAAGGCAAGTTATCTTGAGTCTGGCGCCTTAGACCACTCGGCCATCCTGACACAAAGTTTACCCAGCGTGGGACTCGAACCCACGATCCTGAGATCAATAGTCTCGTGGTCTGACGGCTGAACCAGGCGTGTGTGTGTGTGTGTGTGTGTGTGTGTGTGCGTGTGTGTGTGTGTAATTACTTCTATGTAATTAGCAATTTGTAGAGTACGGGGAGGGAGTTCTATACTTTTGCTACTTTCCTAAGACTTTTTAAACTTCATATTGTTGATCGCATTGACAGCATCATTATAGATTATCCCAGTCATCCACCACACATACGCAATGATCCCAGTCATCCACCACACATACGCAATGATCCCAGTCATCCACCACACATACGCAATGATCCCAGTCATCCACCACACATACGCAATGATCCCAGTCATCCACCACACATACGCAATGATCCCAGTCATCCACCACACATACGCAATGATCCCAGTCACCCACACCACACATACGCAATGATCCCAGTCACCCACACCACACATATGCAATGATTCCAGTCACCCACACCACACATACGCAATGATCTCAGTCATCCACCACACATATGCAATGATCCCAGTCATCCGCCACACATACGCAAAGATCTCAGTCATCCACCACACATATGCAATGATTCCAGTCATCCGCCACACATACGCAAAGATCCCAATCATCCACCACACATACACCATCATCCCATTCATCTACACCACATACCCAACAAATGAACTCCGGTACAACTTTTCTAACAAGTTTCTTGCTTAATATCGTGTTACGGCCTCAGACTCTCCCATATCTGCATCATTCGTACAGCTGTTCACTGTCTACGATATCAAACTGGTCTAGAAATTTAAAGGTTGTGATCAGGTTGCCCATTAATTTTCTCTCTTCCGTGGTGAAATGATTCTTGGTCTCTTACCCTTCCTGCTAATTCAGTTACCCTAAATCTGGCATTATCTTTGTTGTCCTCCTCTGGACCTTCTCTATTAGTTCTTTGTGCTTCATTAAACGCTATGACTAAACGTGAGAATCGTATTCTAATTCTAGACTAATGCAAGATGTGAGCAGCTTCTTGACTGTTTCCTTATCCATACAGTTGAATACAGTTCCTGTACTTGGCAGCAGACGAATTTCTCGTTGACTATGTATCTGATGCGGGACTCTGCCAACAGTTTGGGGACGATTCCGACTTTCAAGTCCCTCTCACACATAGTTTCCTGCAACTTATTTCCTCATAGATAGTATTCAACCTTGAAGCCTTCCTTTGCTGTGGCCAATCCTCATTACTTTACATTCACATGTATCAGACCAACACTGAGTTTGTCTAGGTCCCCTTGTAAGTTGATGCAATCCTCCTCGCTTCCTACTTCTCTCATGACCTTGGCATCATCTGCAAATATGTTCATATAGGAATCCAATGCTTCTGGAAGGTCACCTAAGAAGAGCAATGGTCCCAGAACAGAACCCTATGGCAAGCCATTGGTCACCTCAGTCCATTTAGAGAAGACTTCCCTAACATGACCTATTTGTTCCATTCAACCGAAACAAGCTATCAAAGAAGCTTCCGTCTTATTCCTGCCTGGAAATCCAGCTTCTTTACCAGTCGCTTGATGTGGAATAGTGTAACATCCTTTCCAGCATTCCAAGTGCAGTCAGCCTTCCCAGGCCTCTCTTAGCTCAAAACCAGAGCTCACTCTCTCGTAGATTTCTAAGAGGCTCATCACACATGACTTTTTCGTCCTAAAACCCTGTTGTCTGTCACTTGGGTAGTTCCTCCTCTGCGGAAAATCATCCATTTACTTTCTAATTATCTTTTCCATTTCTCTACAGACCACACTGGTCAGAAAGACCAGCCCCGGAGTGAAGAACATCCTCCAGGTATCTTGTCTTAAAAACAAGCGTATTTGCTCACATCTTCAACACGTATGGAACACCTCTATCAGGACCATGAGTCATGTATGGGTCAAGACCCTTCAATATTCTCTTTATGTCATTTCGACATGTTCGCGCGCGCTCGTGTGTGTGTGTGTGTGTGTGTGTGTGTGTAATAATCATTTAGGCTTCCCTTCTTTGTACATTACGGGGAGGAACGTCATACACTCGTGGGTCTCCATCTCTTAACCTTTCTTTACCATCATACAACTTTGGATAAAACATTTTCTTGAATACATGGGCGAAGGCTGACCTGTTGTTGGCCGACAGAGAACGTGTATCCATTAAAAAGTAATGTCAGGAGTGGGATTTGAACCCACGCCCTCAGAGAGGACCAGAATGCCCGCAGCCTTGCTATCGGAAGGCAAGTTATCTTGAGTCTGGCGCCTTAGACCACTCGGCCATCCTGACACAAAGTTTACCCAGCATGGGACTCGAACCCACGATCCTGAGATCAATAGTCTCGTGGTCTGCTGATTGAACCAGCCACATGTATGGTAGCGGTGGTGGTGGTGTGTGGTAGTAGCTGATGGTGGTGGTGGTGTGTGGTAGTAGCTGATGGTGGTGGTGGTGTGTGGTAGTAGTTGGTGGTGGTAGTGGTGTGTGGCAGTGGTGGTGGTGTGTGGTAGTAGCTGGTGGTGGTAGTGGTGTGTGGCAGTGGTGGTGGTGGTGGTGGTGTAAGCTAAATCTTGTATGAGCACAGACGCCCAGAAAAAGTCCTCCGTAACCTCACCAGTGAGTGAGGTCTTGTTAACACAGGGCCGAGGCACTGTACCTCACATCTCCCACACTTCGAATCTCAGTGACTGGGGGTCTCTTCAGCACAGACGCCGGGCCATCCTCGGGTCCTCAGCTTGATCAGTGTAGCGGAGAGAGAGAGAGAGAGAGAGAGAGAGAGAGAGAGAGAGAGAGAGAGAGAGAGAGAGAGAGAGGAGGAGGAGGAGGAGGAGGAGGAGAACCCCCGCGGGTGTTCCAGTAACTCAGAGACCCACTCGGACCTCTAGCCCTCAAAGCTGGAACAGCTTCGTGGGAAAGAGTCGAGTCTCGGAATTCTGAGCCATCGCAGACCAGTGGTATTTCCGCAATATTTCTTATGAACAGTTGTAATGATAGTACGTTCGTATGGCCCAGGGTGGGGTGCCTGGGGACTGGCAAAAGGCATTTATATCGTGCCCTTCCATAAAGACAAGAGGAACAAAGGTGAACGTTCGATTATCAGAGGTATATGTTTGTTTTGCACATTCCTGTTAAAGTGTATGGGTAAGTGGTGATTGAAAGGCTGGTGGCATTCATAGAGCAATGTGATTGGCTAGGAACAATGTGGGGGTAAACGATGTGTAGATCAGGTGTTTGCTTCGAAAAAATTATTAAAGAGATTCTTCAAGACAGTAAATTACATGCGGCATGTACGGATCAGGAGAAAGTGTACGCGGCATTTATGGATCTGGAGAAAGTGCAACATGGTATTGACAGAGGTACATTTATGAAATGTGCCCCGAATATACTGGTTACATGGAGAATTACAAAATGCTCTGAATCCATGAATGTAAAAATAACTCTTTCTTTTACCTCAAAGACGTTTCCCATAAGTTACTTCATTATGGTTTGTGGTTCGCGTACCCTCATTCATTTTCAATTCTTCCACTTCCTCATTTCGAAAATATTATCGTCCCATAACCAGTCCGAGTTCCCCCATAGATTAAACGGATTAAACCAATCAGGTTCAGTTCACTGGGACTCCTGAGCTCGCTGTAGCACCTTGTATCTGACCAGAGTGGAACACTCGCTAATTTTATCGAATCAAGTCATCTTGCATACGTCCGTTGCTCGCTGCCGCAGCTATGCGGCGCTACTAATCCATCTGTGGTAATTCTTTATGCATTTTGTCCACAGGTACCGTCCCTATCTGATTTTCCAATTTTAGGTCTGTTATACGTTTCCTCATCTACTCATCCTGACTGATAACCTCATCTCGAATATTCCCCATCAGCGAAAGCGTTCCAACAATATTCTCTCCACGTTATTGAACAATCTCCCTCTCTATCATACTCTACTACACCATCATTTTTTTCCCCTTAGTCGCATCTTTCTTAAACTTTCACCTTTATCTCCCAGATTATCTTGTTATTCTGATGATATTCATTCATCCTCTTTACATAAACTTCTATAATGTCTTAACCCATGCAGATCATTTACTTTACTGGAATCGAGGCATTTTTCATTTTCATTTCTCATTCTTCGCTGAAGAATTTCAGCATTTCTCATCAGATATTTCATATCCTCATCCCACTACCCGGTTCCTGTCTTCACACTCACCATCATTAATCCGTTCCTTTACATCTTGGTTGTTTCTAGTAGTACTTTCATTAAAATGTCTTGTCCTTCTCTGTAATCAGGCCTTTAGCGTCCAATATTTGATGCTTACTCCTGCTTTATCATTCTCATGTCTCTCGTCTCAATATCCTCAGTTGTTCTGGAACTCAAGTTGCTGTCATATGACCTGACAGTCAGCTGTCTGTCATTTCTCTATGGTCTCTTTTGCCCAAAGGAAGATCCCCGATACATTCCTTCACGCTGTGGCTTCAACCTGTTCGTCTGTGTTGACCCCTGTCTTAGCAAGGGCCAGAGTTTCTGTGAGAAAGTGTATGGTCTTAGAATTATCTTGAACGCCTGAAGAAGGTGATCAAGAATTTTTCGAGTAGTGGTTATAACATGAGCCTTAATGACTCTGGCAGTTCGATGGCCTTAGAGCCCCAAGTAACCAACCATCCAACCTGTGTTAGTAACAGATGTCAGTAAACCTTCTACTCTCCTCAGAAGTATAAATTTCATGTTTTCATTTACCCTTTTGACATCACCTGACGAGCCACGCATACTTGCTGTTCTAGTGTGGGTTGTCTGACCCTTCCGTCTTCTCATACCGCCCCATTTGGTAAGGTTCTCCTGTGCATCCACTCGTGAAAGTATCTCAGGTTCAATCTATAACGTCTCGTCTCTTATGCATGTATCAGAATGTGAGGTCATAGCTCACACGCTGGGAAAGAGGGTCCGGTCAACAATCACTCTCTCATACACCTTCGTCTCTGGTACCTTCTCTTGGGCAAGCGCCGTGTCTCACCCACACACACACACATCTACACACACACACACTCTCTCTCTCTCTCTCTCTCTCTCTCTCTCTCTCTCTCTCTCTCTCTCTCTCTCTCTCTCTCTCTCTCTCTCTCTCTCTTTCTTTCAGGAAACCAATTAATTAAAGAGCGTATGAACAGGCGATCTAACACACGACGAGGAATGAGAATCCCTATCCATTATCTTCCTCTCACATATTCCCAACAGGTGTGAGTTGTCCATTCTGACTGTGTTTATAGCATTTCCATTCATCCGATACCTTCCCTGATCCCCTTTCATATTCCACTCACTCTCCCAGATTCCCACCACTTGCCGTCAGCGGCTGCCGGGCCCTACACGGCCCACGTCCCACACTCTCTACAGGATGACAATGAGCAGCGAAAAAGGACCCTTTCCCCCTTCCTCAGATCCCTGGATTCCCACGTATAGAAGCCTTTCAGCCAACATACGCTGCTCGACCCAGCCGCAAGAGGGAAATTTCAGAAATCTAGATATATCTTATACTTATCATAGCTTCTCTGGAATACATTTATCTACTTATGTAAGAAAAGAAATTCGAAGGAAAAGTATGATTTTGGGCTGTTAATGATATTGTCCTCATGTGAGACAGGACTGTCATGTGGGGATCTCTGTCTTCAGATCTTCAAAAAAAGAAAAAAAAAGGTTCTTGTCCATCTGAGAGTTGAGGTGATGATCAGCCAGGCCACCTCAGGGGCTCCTCACCGTTCACCCGCCGGTAGGTAGTGGCCAAGGGAGGGAAGGGAGGTGTCATGTTCCTCCTTCCTTACATCTCCCAGGTGAGGGAACCCCAAAGATCCATCCTGCTCCCCTCACTCTGGACCCACTCTCTCTCTCTCTCTCTCTCTCTCTCTCTCTCTCTCTCTCTCTCTCTCTCTCTCTCTCTCTCTCTCTCTCTCTCGCCAGATCCCTAGCGCGCACACACACACACACACACACACACACCACTTGCATACCGACCATCGAGCCGTCTTGTGCGTGTCCAGGTGTCGTAGAAGACCTCAGGCATTAACTCCAGAGGGAGAGGAAAGTGATAGCAAGCAGCACTCGTATGGTGTGTATCACCTCGGATATGTGCCGACGTTAGAGATGCAGCCTCCTATGAGCACACACTACGTGGGTGTCAGAGGTTCGTCGAGGTAGCCGACGAAGGTAGACACAGATGGAAGACGTGTGGGGCTTGGCTGGAAGTGAGGGAAGGTGAGGAGCTATCATGACCCATGGGAGGACATGGGAAGGATAGATAACCCAGGAGATCTGATGGTTCCATGAGGAGATTATCTACTGGAGGACAGTACATAGGAAGGATAGATAATTTAGGAGACCTGTTGGTTATCTGCTGGAGGACAGTACGTGGGAAGGATAGATAACCCAGGAGATCTGATGGTTCCATAACGAGGTTATTTGCTGGAGGATAGAGCATGGAAGGATAGACAACAAGAGAGCTGATGGGTCTATGACGAGGTTATATGCTGGAGCACAGTACTTGGGAAGGATAGATAACCCACGATACCTGATGGTCCGCGACGAGGTTGTCTGTGGTTGTAATCTTATCTGTGGTAGAGACAGGGTAGCAAGGGAAAACCAAAGTGATTATCAAGAGGAACTGAAGGTGACCAGATTAGTTTAAGATGGGTATATATATCTGCAAACAACAGCTGCTGCTGAGTGACGAGGTAATTTATATATATATATATATATATATATATATATATATATATATATATATATATATATATATATATATATTCAGGCGTTACCGGACTCCGCCTGCTTGTGGTTATGCTGCGAGTGACAGTAACGAGGTGGTATAATGGGAGTACAACCTTGTCGATGACTCGCTTTTGGGGAGTCGATCCTTTCCCTGCTGCTGGTTGTAGCGCAGCGTTGATGCTGTCAGAGCCCGTTGTTCTCATATGATAGTACTAATGCATATATTCATTTATATGAAATGTGTGTGTGTGTGTGTGTGTGTGTGTGTGTGTGTGTGTGTGTGTAAGGTTGAGTTTGAACCTCACTTACTCAAAACTCTTACCCTTGATTTAGAAATTTCACACACACACACACACACACACACACACACACACACACACACACACACACACACACACACACACACGAATAAAAGCACATGAACAGAGACAAACAAGCAAACAAACGTTGATTGTCGATGGAAGAAAAGGCAAGAGAAGAGAGAGAAGAGAGAGAGAGAGAGAGAGAGAGAGAGAGAGAGAGAGAGAGAGAGAGAGAGAGAGAGAGGGAGAGAGAGAGAGAGGGAGAGAATGAGAGTTTGACAATCGCGAAAGACAACATATAGGGTAGCGGCCAGGTAGCCATATGGTAGAGGTGTAAAGGATCGAATGAGTGCAGAAGAATCAGAGAGGAAAAGGAGATGGATTCATGAGGATACGATAAGCTTGTGAACAAAACAGACGAAGATCATAATTTGCCTTCATAAAACTCCCGAAGAGGAAATTGTCATCAAAGGAATTGAATGAACTGGATTTGATAACTCGAGGGAGAGGAATAGTTGAGGCAGAGATCGAAATATTGAAGAATATATAAGTAGATTTCTATATTGTGTTCTCAGTCGACGGGACACTACCGGAGGTGAAGGAGAGGTTATGGAAGGAACTCACATCAAGGGACGGGATGTGGACGAGGTTATGAAGGATTCAGATCCGCATGGATCACGTGTTCTTGTAGTTATTTCGTCATAGTTCATGAGAGAGTGAACAGAAATGCCAGACACCCCATCAGAGATTTTTTGTTTATGTGTTCGCTGAAGGGCATGGTTAGAAGGACTCGTTTGATGGATCGAAAATCACATAAATAGACGGGAACAACAAAGGCCTGAGGTGCCTGCTCAAGCTAAGTAAGCAGCGGTGTTCCTCAGGGCTCAATGTTAGGGCCACTGCTCTTCGTCGTCTATGATAAATGATTTTCCAAAAGGACTTGAAATCATGCCTGTGTATGTTCGTATGGTGGAATTTATCGAGAGAAATGATGAGAATGATTGTGACAGCCTAGAGAGAGAGAGAGAGAGAGAGAGAGAGAGAGAGAGAGAGAGGAGAGAGAGAGAGAGAGAGAGACTGTACACAAGACTCAAGTTTGGTGAGGTCCAACACAGCTGATGAATTTGAACCCAGTTAAATGCAAAGTTTATGTTGGAGGTGGAACATAGACTATAATCCGAAGGCAAACTTGCGACACCTAGCTTGGTTATCATATACGAAAACCAAGACAGCCTTAGGGCACCAAGTTCTAGTTTGGTTACTATATTCTTGAACTAAAACAGCCTTAGGGAACCAGGGGTTGGTTTGGTTACCATTTACGTGAACCGAGACAGTCTTAAGGCACCGTTTTGGTTACCAACTTGACACGAAGATGTGAAGGTGTCTGTGATTCCTTTGTTCCCAGCTTGACAAGTGATTGTGGACGTGTGTGTGTGTGTGTGTGTGTGTGTGTGTGTGTGTGTGTGTGTGTGTGTGTGTGTAAGGCGACACTAGGGCGACCATCCGCAGGGCCCCCTAGGTAGACGGGTCCCCGGGCCCGGCCCATGGCGCCACCCTCCGTCTGGCACTGTGTAATTGGCAAACACTAAATAGCCATGACAGGACACACGTGTTGTCGGTAGCGTCACGGTGGCCAGCCGAACGACGGGGGAGGAGGGGGAGAAATAAGACCTGGGTGTGGGTGGTGGGATGGGAGTGAGTTGGGAGGGATGGCCTGCGGTAAAATGTGAGATTGGGGGGTTCGTCTTGGGAGTGGATGGGAAGAGATGGCCTGGGAATGGTGTGGGGGGGATGTCTTGGGAGCTTAATGAGTGACATCCCACTGGCCTCCACACAGCCTCACCTCGACACCTGTCGTACTCGAAGTGAGGCGTTAACTATGGAAATGACGTCGAAGAGATAGAGCACGATAACTGACGCCTGAGGACCTGTCTGGCCCACATTAGGTGAGTGAGGACCTGCCTGGCCCACAGAGTTGCCTGAGGACTTGCCTGGCCCACAGTGGGTGAGTGAGGACCTGTCTGGCCCACATTGGGTGAGTGAGGACCTCCCTTATCCACTGAGTTGCTTGAGGACCTGCCTGGCCCACAGGAGTGACTGAGGACCTGCCTGGCCCATAAGGGGTGACTGAGGACTTATCCCGTAGTGAACTGTCCAATAGTGGATTGTCCATCAGTGAACTGCCCAGCAGTGTACTGTCCAGTAGTGAATAGTTTAGCAGTGAACTGTCTAGTAGTGTACTGTCCAGTAGTGAACTGTCCAGCAGTGAACTGTCTAGTAGTCTACTGTCCAGCAGTGAACCGTCCGCTACGTACCGTACCGTCAGGGGTGAGGGAAGGCTTTCCGATTAAACGCAGACGAACTGCAAAACTTACGAAAGATCAGAAACGCTCGGCAGCGAGACAAGCCATTTTCTTAAGTCGTCAACCCTGCTGGTCAGGGAGGCCTCTGTGTTGCTTTATTTTTCCCGGGAGACTGGAAGAAAAAAAAAAAAAAGAGGCGAATATTGTTATTTAAAAAAAAAAAAGAATCTTTCGGCCTGGGAAGGTGGGCAAATTCTTTGTTTTGCTTTAAAATATTCACTGGCTACATGTACATAGACAAAGCTTTGAACTGAGAGTATGGGTGAAGATAGACTGATGATAAAGGTTCACACATATCATAAATTCTGAAAAGATTTCCTGGGTCTTACTCTACACCGTACAAATGTTCTTAATCCCAGAGATTAAGTATACCCGAATATAGAAAAGTATAGCCTACTACGTATACTAAAGTCTACAATTATCAGTCTTATTTTCTCTGAGCCTAACTCTACTTGGGGACAATATACAACACACTGAAATGGAGGCTCTGAATCTTATCATCATCGTAAGCTCTGTCGAACCCTGGGCGAAATCCTTCGTTGATGATATGTTATATATGTACCCAACGCATTCCTTTACCGTCTTTTGTAATATGTGAGCCAGTTTTTGGTTCAAAAATTCTTATCTCTAGGGTACAGTTAAATAAAAAAGCGGGAGAAATGTTGTTTTCGTGAAAGCATTGACTCTTGAACAGATACATCAACTGGGAAGTCAAAAATTATTAGGCTTTGAGGTCGTTAGAGTGTTTGATATGTCATTGTTCTCTGTTAGACGAGCTTTGATAGATTTAATGCCACTAGATATCATTCCAATGTTTAAACACTTATGAAGATCTCGTCTATGTGGACATGTACGTAGACATCCTTATATGTGGACTTGGCAGCACATGGAACCATGAAAGCAGAAGTGAGTCATAGAGTGGATGAGAAGGGCGAAGAATCTGGGAACATGAAAGTTGAGGAGGGATACAATGATAAATGCTGATTTAGAGTCGAAAGTAGAAAGATTTTTCCCGATCCGATATGCCTGATCCCTTGCCTGAATGGCCCCAGGGCTGGAACGGTTGAACTATGGACTGGAAGAAGAGGACGTCTTGGAGGAAGAGGGGACAAATGCTTCTTTTCCCACAACACTATCCTCTACTATTTGTTTTCCGGAGAGGGAAGCTGCACCATATAAGTGACAATAATTTACTCAAAGAGAGTCAGAAAAGAACATTCCTAACTTATTCCAATCACTGATTGTGAGGTGCAAATGTTTACGCTTAGAAGGGGCTGCAGGAGGAGGAGGAGCCGCTGAAATAGACACACTTATGAGAGTGTGGTCAGATGAACCTGTTGGGGTGCGAGATTATGTAGCTACAGCACGAAGGATTAGAGGTGAAAAATAGATCCAGAGTATTAGGAAAGTGGTCACAGCCGTCAGGAATATGGGTTGGGTGGATGATGATTTTTTTAGACCATCAAGAATGGAAAACGTGAGGGCTTCAGTACCCCCACCATCTATATGAGAGGAATTCAACCATTCCCTATGGTGAACGCTGAAATCCCATAAGATAATCTCGGCTTGCGGGTGAGCGGGAGTCACAGCCTCATGCTAGGATGTTAGACAGGTTCTGCGTCTGAATTTCTTAGAAAAGTGTGTGAGTATCTTGTTGTTCGGTTAGTTAGGATCTTCATTGCACGTATGTATGGATCATGGTGAAGTGCCTGAGGATTGGCGGGAATGGATGTACGTGCAGTACCATCGTATACATATACCATTGGAGCCGCGAGATGAGGTTGGGATGCAGGAATATATACATTATATCAAATGTCCGCATCTTTGAACCTCCATGTGGCCGAGGTAGCCAAGCCCCCTGTCCGGTTTTCGAATCTGACCCATGGTGTAGATATATTCGTCTGACCATCGATAATCGATGGCTTTGGCACTCCATAAGGGTCAAGTCGGAGACCATATACAAACATCCTTATCATTATGACACCCTCGACACCACTGACGTTTGACCTGACCTTACCCTGTAAGTCAGTTCAAAGACCATTTTGAATACATGTCCTCGTTACTAGGCGCTCAACACCTACCAAATTTGCTTTGACCTGATCCTTACAAGTTTTATCAGAGAGCATCTTCTCTTCACCATCATCTTCACTACAATGTTACCTTCAATACGCCTTCTACACCACGAGCCTTTCATCTGATCACTGAGGTTCGCATCAAATCTCAACTTCGCTACATTTTCATGTTCATTTATCCTTATCGCCAAAACAGTCTCAGCAATTACTGGCCTATTAACTGACTTATACTTAATAGGTCGGTTTAAAAGCCATCTTCACTACACACTTGACGCCATTGGCATTTGACCTCATACTTATGGGTCAAGCCAAATGTTCTGGTTTAGAAGATTCCTGTCACCTGACTAATATGAGTGGGGTCAAATTTAAGACAGCTTGGGCAGCTAAATACCCTTATCAAGGCTATCATATCAATGATATTCGAGATAGGTACATATCAAAACATTATGATCGAGCAGGAAAGAGATGTTTTGGCTCTAAGGTTTTCAATCCTATATCTTGTCATCTTTTTATATAGAAGGTGTATGGATTTGGATGCCGTTTACCAGAATCATTTGTTATTTGAATCGCCTTCTGTATGACAAATTGAATTTTAGATTAATCTTTTCGTGAGTAATATACAACACATGTTCCCAACATATATTCCATATTCACTCCAGGGCCGACCCTAGCCTTTTGCTGGGGCCCTAAACCGAGTCTCTTTTGAAGATGGTCCCTCTAGCCTTCAAACTCCTCTTTAATTCACGAGTTCTAAAGGAGCCTCCGGGGGAATGCCCCCCCAGAAAAATATGAACATTTTTGGTGTCTAGCGCAGCATTTCCTGCTTTCTAAAGGGCGCCATATAACGGTCGGGACTAAGGGGGAGGGGGGGCGCCCTTGATGGTCGGGGTCCTACGCTCTGTGGGCGTACAGAGCGTATAGGAAGGGCCGACCCTAACTCAGCATACCCCTGAACACCAATTACGATTTCCAAATTTGTAGTTTTACACCAGCTTGACAATGTCGTTTAAGACTGACTCTCCTTCTCATTTAGTGATCTTACTCTCGATTTACACTCATACAGTCAAGGTCTTGTGGGGTGCTTCTGATGTATCAAGGCTGCGCTCCAATCAGAAGCAGGGTAATGGTGGACTCCTCTAGGTCGAGAAGCCCCTCGAAGAAAACTTTACTCCTGGCCGAAGGTGAGTATTTTCTCACAGTGTGAGAGGAGTCCGGTAACACCATACTACTGTGATTATATATATATATATATATATATATATATATATATATATTAAGCTTGATCGCCGTTTCCCGCATTAGGGAGGTAGCGCCAGAAAACACACGAGGAAAAACACATCCACACTGCTAATGACTCGCCACACCTGCACAGCAGCAGCCACGCCACACCTGCTCATGACTCGCCACACCTGCTCCTACACATGACTCGCCACACCTGCTCATGACTCGCCACACCTGCTCCTACACATGACTCGCCACACCTGCAGCAGCAGCAGTAGCCACACCACACCTGATTATGACTCACCGCACCTGCTCCTACTCATGACTCACCACACCTGCAGCAGCAGTAACAGCAGGAGGTGACTCACATGATAACCGTAGAGATAAGACTGTGGGATCACCTTCAGCCTCAACAAAGGACCATGTGGTCCCCCACATGCCCAGCACATGTCCTGGGCACATGAGGAAGACCCAGGTAGTTTTATGTTTCTTTCCCGTCGAAGCTCCTGAAGGCGTCTGGACACCCATGGTATAGATCGCCTCGTTAACAACAGAAGACGTGAGTGTTTAGTCGATCATATCAACCATTGTGATCCTGAGACGGTGTATTTGTTTTCTTTGCTCGTTGATCACGAGGGCACGATCCTTGAGCACTGAGGTACGGCCCTGGAGCACGACGCTGCGACCCTTGAGCACGACTGTACCGCCCTTGGGCGCTCCTTTTTGACTCTTGTGCGCGACGGTACAACTCTCGAGCACGAAGGTACGGCCCTTGAGCACGAAGGTACGACCCTCGAGCGCGACGGAGCGGTCCATAAGCGCGACGGTGCGGCCCTTGAGCGCGACGGTCCTGGTCTCTCTCTCTCTGACCCCACTCTTCCGGGTCGCACCGAAGAACCAGGTCATCAGTAATGGCCCCCAGAGGAAGGAGGAGGATCATCACCACCCTGTCGCCCTCAGGAAGCTGCTCACTTGCCATTGTCGTCACGGTGGCCAGTAGCGTGACCCTGGGGTGAGGTGGATCAGATCGGGTATTAATGTAATGTATCGCTGACAGGTGAGGGGCGGCTCTTGGCCTTCGATACAGACGAGAACAAACGTGACACAACTGCTTGATGACGCCTCGACGAGGCAGCGGTGATGTGCCTGTGACGTGCATGTAACTAATGGGCAGTTGCTTGCGCTTGTGAATGTAAAGGCGGACGTCACCTCGTTCGTCATGCGAATGGAAATGGACAACCGCGTTATGGACAGAATCCAGTGTGTGTGTGTGTGTGTGTGTGTGTGTGTGTGTGTGTGACGGCCATGCTTGGTGCTCTCACTAGGGCGCACAGGGACGGGCGGACATCGAGCGGGAACATCAAAAGATCGCGAGGAGGAGACCAGAGTGCCAGCCGTTAAGTATAAACGGCGACGCTGTTGTCGCCTGTACACGACAGTTCCCCTCCCGTTGTCCCCCCTCGGTCCGCCCCTACCAAAGGCGGCCGTCCTGTTTGTCGGGAGTACGACGACGCCTCTGCCACTCTAGACCTATGTCGGGAGAGGGACGTTTGTTGTCTCGAGTCCTCCGCCGTCGGCCATCCTGAGAGAGTGAGAGGAAAGGAAGGTCTTTCCTTCTGTGCCAATGGCTGGGAAATACCCGTCAGGTGTTTCCCGAGTGTTTAGACGGCCCTGAACACACCGGGAAAAGATTCTGTCTGACGGAGATGATGTCGATTTAAAAGATGGCGTGAGGCAGTGGGGCTGCAAGACGAGGCAGAGGAGGGCTTTACGGCATAGCCTCCTCCTCCTCCTCCTCCTCCTCCTCCTCCTCCTCCCCCTCCCCCAAGCCACCGTCCGCGCCACCATGGCGCCGTTGGGTATGACTGACCACCCAGGCAGGGCGAACACGCCGCCACCACCCGTAATCCACGCTGGTCGTAAGGCCAGAGCCACCACCTCCACCATCGGCTCTTGTTATCTGAGCATCGCTCTCAAGTCGGGGGTCTTGCTTTAGCGTCCAGCGGCACGGAAGGCCGAGAAAATGTTGTGGAGCGGTGTGGATGAGTTATAAGGTGTCCCAGGGGTTCGGGATAGAGGAAACGGCGTTGGCCTTGTGAGATGACGCTAGTATGGTGTATAGAATTATCATTTATCTACGAAAAGTTGTCATTAACAGCAGTGTCTACCTCATAACTTGCCCTGTGAGTCACTGCTGATGACTCGGCCTTTTCGTCACTGCTGACGAATCAGCCTTTCGCGTCACTGGTAAATATCAGTGAACTTCGCACTAGCGAAGGAGAGAGTACCAAGTGTCAGAGAGGAAATGCTTTATCTCCATAAAGCGTAATGTGTTCAACTCGATTTCCCAACGCATGAGAGAGTGATTAGAATATACACAATAGAGTTGTAGCCTACTGCACCTCCAGTCCATTTAGATTTGTTATTTGAATAGCAGACGCAGGCAGTAGTAATAAAGACCAGGATCAGCTTGAATCAGTTATCAAGATTTTTTTTTTACTCTAACATATAAGGAATGCTCAGCTCTGATGAAGGTCTGGCTGCGTTGAAGAACATTGAACCAAGTGTCTCGTGGTCAACTGAACATTGATCTTAAATACTAATAAAAGTGTAACTTCTATACAAGTAGATGGATACATTTATGGAAAAATGATTTCGCATCGTCCATAAGAAATTACGATCGATTAAGATAAAGGAAAAAAAAATCGAATTGGACACCATGGGAGTAGAACCGCAATCTGAAGATCGAACTGAATGGAACGGTTGTTACGATACAGATCCAAGCCTTGCGTTTGGATGTTACGTATGATTGTGCACACCTATTGTGAATTAGAGAATGAAGATTAAAATGAATATTCTATGGTTACATCTACAACTGAAGGTACCGTTAGGTGAGTTAAATATCGGGTCGTACAAGGTAAAGTGTTGTCGTCCAGTTGGTCTTTCGCTACCATCACACACACTCACCATGTCCTTTCGCTGGTTCTAAGTCTGTGGGACGTCCACCTCACGTGGAAATGATAGCCAGGGTCCATCACACGTGGGACCAAGACTCGTTGATATACAAGGGTGGGCCAAGCTATACATAGTAGTGTATCTACAGGGGGAAGACCTGACCTGACGCCTCCAGACGTGTCGAAACAATCAGGTATTCACGTGGCCGCAGAAGCCTGATAAGGGCTGCTTAATCAGCTGTATTGGGGGAAGGGAAATTCGAGAGTATATTGGAGGTAGGCGGACAATACTGAGATGAGGAGATATAGTGGAAAGGGTAGCATTACCCTTACTCCCATACTACCTCCACCGCCACCACTCGGTGAGAGCCTCGACTGGGTGTGGGCTACGGTGGGCTCAAGTGATGCCCTCCCTTTTTCGTCCACATACCCCACAGGGTGGAGGAAACCGCCCACAGCCTACGGAGGAAGACCTCAGTTATATTTACAACATCTTCATAAATTACCCAACTTGGTCTCACACGAGTAGTGCTTGAAAGACTGCATCTACAAGCAGGAGGCTACGGCAACGGGAGATACAAGAAGATCGTCACAAAGACCTGCAAGAGGACACTGCGAATGTGAGTATATCCTGCAGTAGATTCAGTGTGGCTCAGGGGCGTCTTGAAACGACCCGTAGGAGTCGCAGTAGACCTAACTGATCATGTCGAAATCAACAGGAAAATACGTCTGATGGATATCTTATCTGTCTTGTAGATACAGAGTTGTGACATGATCATCATGAATGATACGGGTGTCGTTTCTCCCATACGTAACCCTGGTATATGTACAGGTAATTTCTCTCTTATGTCTTTCATTCTTTTCCTTTTCTGTCCTGGTCATTCTGAGGTCAAGACGTGTTGAGTACCTGTGCACAGAAGGTGAACTAGCTGCTCCTTGAATATCAGCAGACAGGCGTTCATATCCACCCATGTTAAAATCTCATGTCATGGAGTCTATTAAATTTCTTCCTCTTTCTGACCAGTTTTCGGGAAAATGAACAGTGAAGCTTTATAAGTAACGTATAGTGTGGAATTTTTCAAAACAATTCTCAGAATTCTTTCTCTCCATTTTCTTATAGTAAACAACTGCTGAAGAACGTAACGTTAAAGTCAAAAGTGAAAGGATGGTCGAGGTTAGGCTATCACAAGGGCGCGTTCAACGAAGAGTCCTAGGCTAGTGTATCATCAGGGCGTTCGGAGACCTAGATCGTCCTCTCCTGCGTCTCAGAGGCAAGCTAGTAGGAGGAACCTTCATCCACCGACGCCTAGAGACGTGCAAGGAAAATTAATCAAGAGAAAAAAAAACATTTCAGGAGACCTTGAAAAGATTATGAGTCGTCTGATATACAATGCTTCGGAAGTCCAGCGAACCGGTTCATGCTTCGAACCTCTTATTGTCTCTGAATTCTTTACCTGTAAAGACTAGTCCCAAATCGTTCATATATGATGAACATCTGAGCAATTCTGTGTCCTTAAACCTATGGTCATTGTGGATATCACGTCTCCATATATTCACTTAGACATGATTTCGTGTATGAGTTCCTTCAATACTCGAAACTAGAACAAATCTGGACTGAAACGTTTCATTGAAGTGAATATTTCAACTCGACGAAAAAGATTTCCTCTGCGCTTCGTCACTCAGCGTCCTCAGTGAGCCCAGACCATCGCTGCTCTGAATCTTTCAGTGTTCTGAAAGCTGTCAGAAGGCTTAGCTTAGACTACTGGAGTAGCCCCAAGAACCTAATCATAGATCAGTATCCCCGGGAGTTTTATATCTGGACCACTGTGGCACCCACGTTAGCCTTATTTCTGGACTACTGTGGTAGCCACGAGAGCCTTATCGCTGGACCACTGTGGTAGCCACGAGAGCCTTATGCCTGGACCACTGTGGTAACCCCGGGAGCCTTACCCCTAGACCACTGTGGTAGCCCCGGGAGCTTTATCTCTGGACCACTGTGGTAGCCCCGGGAGCCTTATCTCTGGACCACTGTGGTAGCCACGAGAGCCTTATGCCTGGACCACTGTGGTAACCCCGGGAGCCTTACCCCTAGACCACTGTGGTAGCCCCGGGAGCCTTATCTCTGGACCACTGTGATAGCCCCGGGAGCTTTATCTCTGGACCACTGTGGTAGACCCGGGAGCTTTATCTGTGGACCACTGCGATAGCCCTGGATTCTTATCTCTGGACCACTGCGATAGCCCTGGGATTCTTATCTCTGGACCACTGTGGTAGCCCCGGGATTCTTATCTCTAGACCGCTGCGATAGCCCTGGGATTCTTATCTCTAGACCGCTGCGATAGCCCTCAGGAGCCTCACCGTAGACCAGCAATACCCACCAAGCCTCCGCGTCCTACGCCCTATGCACTTCGTCATTTCACAGTCGTCGTGGTTTATGGCAGGAGGAACGCTGGCAATTAGCGTTGAGTCATTGTGTCAAGTGGTTATCAGGGAGTAGATCTTGTGCCTTCCGATACGTGGTAAGGTGCTGGGGAGAGGGAGAGACGGGGAGAGGTGTGGGGAGTGGAAGGAGCTTCGCACATCTGGTTGGGGGAGGTAAGGGGGTGTAGTGTGTGTTTGTGGGTGTATGTGTGTGTGTGTGTGTGTGTGTGTGTGTGTGTGTGTGTGTGTGTGTGGTTTAAGAAAGCTGGAAGAGCGACGTAAGAATGGGAGAGACGTTTGGTCTCAGGAGAGACGGGAGGTTGTGGAGACGTTGGGTGTTTTAACTTGAGAGATGCTGGGATCTTGGAGACACTAGCAGACCAGTTTGAGGTGGCAGTGGAGTGGCGTGGGTGAGATAGTGTGTGTGTGTGTGTGTGTGTGTGTGTGTGGTGGAAGGATAGTAAAAGCAGAGTAAGATTGTTGGAGCAGAAGATGGATTGGATACAGAGGTTGGAAAGAATTGTTTAGTATTGGTAGAGGAGACTCATCGTCTGGTCTAAAGACGGTGGACCAGACTAAGAGTGGAAGTGCTGGTGGTAGCTCGTGCCTGGTCGTCTGGTCTAAGGACAGTAGACCAGACTAGTGGTGGTGGTGGTGGTGGTAGCTCTTGCCTGTTTGTCTGGTCTAAGGACAGTAGACCAGACTAGTGGTGGTGGTAGCTCTTGCCTGGTTGTCTGGTCTAAGGACGGTAGACCAGATCAATGGTATGGTCCTAGCAGGTGGTGGTAGACCTGTCCTGGTCGGTCGGACTGCTTCGAGCTGCACAGGAGCTGAGACAGAAAGGCATGAGCCCGGGACACAAGTGCCCCAGCATCTGTCACTCCTGGAGAAGGAGGAACTGGGTAGGAGAGGTGTACGAGAAGACTTGTACAGACACAGGAGTAGAAGGGGAAAGTACATTCATAAACGAGTGGAAAATAATCAACTGAAGAGTTGAAAAACGGGTTGACAGAAGTTGATCAAGGAGACCAAGGCAGACAGATATATATAGTAAGGACGATTTATATACGTTTCGTGGGAAAAGGAATTAGGAAGAATGGAAACTGTTGAAGTGAGGAATGAGGGCGAAAGGCGAGAAATTGCAAGTGAAGAAAGAATATAAAGTTTAAAAAAGAATGGACACAGTATTGAACTAAGTAAGAGAGTTAAACAGTGTAGTTTAGCTGTAGGATAAATGATAGAATAAAGAGAATTGAATAGAATAAAGAGGTAAGAGATAAACAAATCGAAAATAGGAGATAAGACTAAGGACTGATTATATATATATATATATATATATATATATATATATATATATATATATATATATATATATATATATAACATACAAAGCTCCAACAGCCAGGATCGAACCTGGGACCCCTTGTGCAAGAGGCAGGCATGCTAACCGCTAGGCTAAGGGACTGTATAATAGGAAACAACTATTCGAAATACTAAGTACTCGAATACCCTTCGTCTCACAATGGTGAGGTGAGGTGGTTACCACCTCCCGACGGAGGGAGACGCGGAGGTAGTAAGTGAGGAGTGGCGGGAGATGAGAGTGGTAGACCCCAGCAGCAGCAGCGAATCTTCACGACAGTGGCAGGTACCTGGTTAGGCCCATGTTTTGAAGATGGTCTTATCTCGGGAGGACTGGGAGAGATGACCTTATCTCTCTGGCGATGCGGAGGGTCGGGCAAGATGACCGACCACCTGGCCTACATGGTGACACGGAGGAGGTCACCCGGTGGGTCAATACGTGTTTAAACACACACACACACACTTGTTTGCTCTCCATAAACTTACCTTTGCGAGGGTACTGAGTGAAGACACTTGCCTCGCTTTCATTTGTCGTGCGTTCGAAGTTCAGAAGCAGTTGCGTTTGTCATCAAAAACTTTTAATTAAACATTCCAATACATTTTTTGTAATTACATGCAAATGGTGAAGAGGGCAGAAACGTGTTAGATATATAATTTGAATTCTGCTGTAAGGTTTACTGGTGAATAATGAGATGGCGCAAAAAACGAGAGTCTGTATAAAAGGCGAAGATTGATATGAGAACAGAGGGCAGCTCTGAGAACTGAGCCATCTATAGAGATAATGATCATCATAACACCATACACAGTGTACATGTCATGAAGCCAGATCAACACGATCAGAATGCCAACAATGGAATCATAACCCATCGTCGTCTTGTATACAGTGGACACAGGACATAAGAGCATCACTATCAGGGAATTCATTTATGACACCCACCCTCCTAGTTTATCACCAAAACGAACTCTCAATACTTAAGTGGCCTCCTCTGGTGGGTGGATTTGTTTTGCTCTTCAAAACAAACGAATGGAACTACTCTTCAGCGGAGCAGATCTCAACACGGGACCACAAGAATAAACGCTTGTCAGATAGAGTCGATGTGATCTCGACAAGCAGTCGAGGAGGAGGATTCATGAACTAAAACGCAAGAGAGAAATATTCACCGAAGGTTCTCGATGATTGGGGCAACTCCCTCGCTGCAGAGAGAGAGAGAGAGAGAGAGAGAGAGAGAGAGAGAGAGAGAGAGAGAGAGAGAGAGAGAGAATTACAATGGGTCTCAGTTTTGTAATGTAAGCGAGGACAAGATGCTTGCGATAGGATCGTTGCAATTACCATATTCACCAGAGGACGTCTCACCCGCTTCCTCGCTCCACGGAGTCCATAGTCTGGGAAGGTCTGTACTATGGGACTCCCATAGTTAGAGTCCATAGGAGTTGATACACTGACTCTTAAAACAGCTGGGGTGGTGGTAGCACGGCGGGGCCAGGTGGCCAAACGATACAACTTGCCGCATCCAGTGATTTGAGTCGTGTGTGTATTCACGGTTGTTTGAGAAGATTTATCTAGGAGCCATGAGTAGCAAGGAGATCACTCAGACCACTAGGTCGTGTGAGGAGGATGGGAGGAGGTTGAGGTGTTCCAATTGACGATGGGTTTGTAGCAAGGGTGTGTGTGATGTCACCATGGCTGTTTGATCTGGTATGTGATGTCACTTTGGCTGTTTGATCTGGGGTGTGATGTCACCATGGCTGTTTAATCTGGTGTGTGATGTCACCATGGCTGTTTAATCTGGTGTGTGATGTCACCATGGCTGTTTGATCTCACTATGGCTGTTTGATCTCACCATGGCTGTTTGATCTGGTGTGTAATGTTACTCTGGCTGTTTAATCTGTTCAGGCTTAAGATGGGGCTTCCCAAGACAATTCCATTCTAACTACTTGAGCACAAAGGAAGGTACGACCCTTGAGCACGTCGACACGCCCTCGGGTAAGAGTTAGTCCGGTCTTTGACCTGGCGTTGTCCAAGGTCGTTGGCCAGGCCGTCGTGCCCAAGGGTCGTAACGTCGTGCTCAAGTGTCGCAAAGAATAGCTCAAGTAGTCAAATTTCTCACACAGTGAACTGGTGCAAGTTAGGGGGACGCCGCGACATGCGCTTCTGGTAGCCGTATAAAATATCGAGTTGTGTCCACTAAACTCACATTCTTGACGACCATTTTAAGAAATCCCTAAAAAAGATTTCGTGGTGGCGTCAGCGACAATGAACCATCACCAGTAAGAACTGCAGCATCACAAGAGTGATCAGAAGATATGTAAACAACGAACCTCACAGAATCTTAGTCTCTCTGGGAGACTTGTAGGAGGAAGAGGAGGAGGAGGAGGAGGAGGCAGGACACGACCCAGGGTCAAATAGAGTCACCATCTGCAAGGTCGTTATCATCTTGGTTTCATGAAGTCTTTAATGTGGACGTTGCGAAATTGACTCATGAACTTCTCAGCTGTAATGCTGTCTCTCTGTCATCTTTAATGCTCCTGCAGCGTTCAGGAAGCTGGCCACGTCCACCGGGCGAAATCTCAGGATCAAGAAGTGTTGTGGTGTTGTGTGTATGTCTTTATGTAATGAATGCAGGACAGTTGAGTGGTAAGTGTATAGTGACTTCTGTATGGAATCTGTATTTTGGTCATGAAGTGCTCCCCTGATGTGTCGAATAGAGTTTATTGACTGATATTGTGTGAATTGTATAGTTTTGTATATCGCTTAACATGGAGGAAAATATATACAAACTTATATATATCATTATGATATGAATACGTTGTTAGTGTTTTTGTTGGAAATGGATGGTACCCAGACGAGAAATAGTAACTGGTACATGTCTGAGGAGTATTACTTCAGATGGTTGCGATGGCAATTGGGAGCGGAGTTTAAGACTAGTAGTTAGGGAGGGCAGTAGTTTAGTGCTTGTCGAGTCATTACCGTATGAATATACTTTGTCACGTGTTGTTAGACGATGGGGGGTGGGGGGTGTCTGCTGATTGGTTGGTTGGCTCGTTGGTTGATATGTCTTTAGGCCTGTCAAGTCTCAGGATCATTAAGGCCCTTAATAACACTTTCAAGTGTTTAAAGATAATTCTAAGACCACATAGACTCTTATAATGCCTGTGGCCTATTTAGGCTGAAACAAGGGTAACCTTTTCATTTCTAGTTTGGATCTTGGGAAGAAGTTATGAAGTAGTTTGAGTGGAAGGGATCTGTTTCTAATGCAAAGAACTGAGTATCGAGACTATCGAAGCACGATTGTATTGGAGGTGTTTTTGTTTCGTTGTGCACGAGGTGAGTGTAGTTTTTAGGTGGTCGGTGACTGTTCTGAGTGCTCTGTTTTGTGATATATTTGCAGCTTTGTTATATGTGCTTTCGATAGGTTGGGTCACCACGTAGGTGAGGCATAGTTTAGTGTGGAGCAGATGATTTTTCACAATGGGTATGAGGCACCTTCTTCTCTAGCTCAAAGCTGGTGCCATGAAATGTCCTGAGGGGCATTTAGTATGTTCATTGCCTTCATGCTGAGTTTGTGGTGAGGGGAGTGAATGTCAAATATCTGTCGTATGAGATAACTAGTAAGAAGGAAAATCAGTGTGGGAGTGGTTGACCATTTAAGATGCTGCTGCACAGTTTGGATTCATGTCTGTTGTGGGTTAACAGGGTGGTTGGTAGGATTATGTGAGAATACAGACATTATGCTTTGAGTGAGCCAGTATTCAAACTGCGTGATGTTGTGTTGCATGTTTGAGCAGTATCAAGGGTGCTGTGATGTGATGGTGTGGTCATTTGCATACGAGGAGACTTTCGCGCTCATGTCTGCAGGAGGTGAAGGGAGGACATGAGGGAAGAGGGCCAAGAGAGACGGAGGAAGACGTGCTCCCTAGGAGACTCCACTGTAGAGCTTGGAAGACTTTGGAGGTCGATTCTTATGAGAAAGACTCTGAACTTTAGGAAGACTGCTGGCCATTTTTTGTCATTATTGTGAATGGTGGCGACAAGTAGTATTTCTTTTTTGGAGATATGTCAGGGACGGTGCTGAATACTTTCTTTTTTTTTTTTTTCATATCCATTGCCACTCGCCCTCTGCTGGAGGGAGGGGAGGGGGGAGTCGCAGCTGAATGAAGCTATCCAGTGTGTTTGTATGCTGTGTTGTACTGAAGTCATCGGGTTTATAGCCGTGTTCTGTGTGTGTGTGTGTGTGTGTGTGTGTGTGTGTGTGTGTGTGTGTGTGTGTGAGAGAGAGAGAGAGAGAGAGAGAGAGAGAGAGAGAGAGAGAGAGAGAGAGAGAGAGAGAGAGAGAGTTTTGGTTGTGTCTATTTTGGGTCATTTGATCGAGGAATTTGGATATTGATGGCTACAGTGGTATAGGCCAATATATATACATACTCACACACATATAGATAGATAGATAGATAGATAGATAGATAGATAGATAGATTGATAGGTACACGATCCATTTCTCTATTGCAGTGAAGTGAATTTACACAGAGAAGCAATAACTCAGGCGAGATCCGTTATCACATTGATGGTGTAGGCAGGTAGGGAGGTCGAGGTGTGCTGGTGTTGGCCCAGGGATGAGGCAGGTGTAGGGGACGTGCCTTGCCATCACCGCGGCGGACGGTGGATGCGCTGCTGTGAGAGCCTTGCCTCTGCATGTGTGCCTTCGTGTGTATGAATGTAATGGCCCTATGTACGTGCTTGTATATAAGTCAATAAGTTAAACATAAGTATACACACTGAGGTTCAAAAATTACTCTGGTGCTTGGAGAGACTCTTGAATGCAAATGTTTGTAGTATTCTTCGTGTATACATTAGAAGTGGCATGTATGTATGTTGCGACGTGCGTGTGTGTGTGTGTGTGTGTGTGTGTGTGTGTGTGTGTGTGCTGGTGAACCCAGCCCGCCCTGCGGTATCTCGTGGCTCTGGTCGTGGTGTCCTCAGCAACTATCTCACGACCATCTTGGGGACATGTGTGTGTGTGTGTGTGGCGGGGGCATGCTAAGTGTGTATACAAGGGGGTGACGCCTGTGTGTCCTCTCTACAACACTTCACAGGCTCATGCCAGGATTGGGAGATGTCGAGATTCCTGTGGGGTGCTAAGATGATACGACGGGGTGGTGGTGAGGAAGGGGGGGAGACTCCCCGGGGTGCTTTTTAGACTCCCCCGGGGATGTGAGACACTCATTTTCAGATCACACACACACACACACACCCACACAGTGCTCATACGTACAGCTCGGTCTTACAGGTTCGAGGTAAGGGAGGGATCTATATCCTTCGAGGGTTCGTGAGTTCGAAGATTGGTTCAGTGAGTCTTCGAAGGAGCCGTCGGTTGCACCTTCGGCGAGGCGGTCGGCAAGTTCATGTTCTTGCCTCATTTGTCTTGTGAATTTTCAATCGCGGCGACGCTTCACGGTCCAGGGAACGCGGACCCGGCAGTATATGGCGGGGGGACAGCGAGACAAGGAATGAACCGGATTGTAAATATAGGGTTCCCGCATCCCGACACAGACCTTAATTAAGGTAGGATTTAAGGGATACGAAAAATTACATGTCTTGAAGGGTGGTGGCATTATTGGTCGAGGAGGATTTTTCTCCGGGAAAATAGAATATGTTTAGGTGATCTGTGGCCGCCTGGGTCGCCTTGGATGACGACGAAAAGGGCGATACAATGAACACGTATACTTCAATGTTCCTCTAAAACCTTAGAACCTCTATCAAGTCTCATGATACCTCCGTGAAAGACAACAGTTGCACATCAACGACTCGATCCGTAATACATTCTCCGCCGTTGTGGCTCACAGCAATCACAAGGCATAACATACGTATATGTAAATGACTTTCTATTTCTCCTGCGCTGCTTTTCAATGTATTCCAGGTTGTATGAGGCGCAGACCTGGAGGCCATCTCTCCCACCAGGTTGCTGGCAGGCAGGAGTTGGAGATGCGACAATATTCGATGGCACCTGCCTAGCATCCCTCATTCATCTTCTGTTTATATACTCACACTACACACTCGCCAGCCGCTCCTCGCTGCAAACATATAACTGTATCTCTTGTTGAAACTGTTAGCAGGAGGAGGAAGGTAAAATCTCTGTAATCATATTTTATTTGGTTGTAGTTGATTACTCTTGTCTGTCGTTGGTGTCGTAGAGAGGCGAGGGAGGTCATGATATTCGTCGATGAAGGTCATGATATTCGTCGATGGAGGTCATGATATTCGTCGATGGAGGTCATGATATTCGTCGATGGAGGTCATGATATTCGTCGATAGAGGTCATGATATTCGTCGATAGAGGTCATGATATTCGTCGATGGAGGTCATGATATTCGTCGATGAAGGTCATGATATTCGTCGATGAAGGTCATGATATTCGTCGATGGAGGTCATGATATTCGTCGATAGAGGTCATGATATTCGTCGATGGAGGTCATGATATTCGTCGATAGAGGTCATGATATTCGTCGATAGAGGTCATGATATTCGTCGATGGAGGTCATGATATTCGTCGATGGAGGTCATGATATTCGTCGATGAAGGTCATGATATTCGTCGATGAAGGTCATGATATTCGTCGATGAAGGTCATGATATTCGTCAATGGAGGTCATGATATTCGTCGATGGAGATCGTGATATTCTGTCCGTTCCTCGGGTGTGATCAGCCATGAGCTTATATCATAGGAAGGGTTCTTATAGGGAGAGCTCCTATACTGAGGGTTACTATAGGAAGCATTACTGTAGGAAAGGTCTACTGTATATAAGACTACTATAGGATGAGCTACCATACGAAGGGCTACTGTATGAAGCACTATTATAGGAAGGGCTAATATATAGCAAGGGCTGCCATAGGAAAGGACACTTGTCATGGGAAAGGCTACTGTGAGAGCAGCTTCTTCAGGTGGCGTTATGAAGCGTGAACCTCACCAACGTAGTGATATAGGGTGACTGTCTGCAGCATCAGAACTGTAAGATACTGGGCCACTCACACACCTACATGAGGAGGTTGTGATGGTAGGACATGTCGGTAGCAGAAGGCCACCAGGTGAAGCAGCCGTGGCAAGTCTGTACAGACTCTGGTGCCTCCCTGATGGGCAATACCCGGAGGTTGTCAACTCCCTGATCCTCCCTGTACTGCGCTGTTGCCCAGTCCTCACCTACCCACCTGGCCTCCCTAGACTGAGCTAGTCCCTACTTTCTATCCACCCACCTGCCCTCCGCCTCACGTACGTTCATGCTATGCGAGAGGCGGATCGACCCAGTGTGGGGTCGTCACAGAGGAGTGCTGCTCCCCATACATGGGAAACATTGAAGACAAAGACCATACAACTTAATGTAAACATATTAGCAACACGTCTGAGAGCAGCGCCTTCAGAATGGAAGACAAGAAGCACAATTTCCGTCATGTTGATATTCTTTATAAATATGATTAGGTAATACTGCTCTTCTAACCTTCATTTTGCTCACTTATATTCAACATTAACGTATATCGCAGGGGGGGGGGGGTAAGGGTGCAATGATGTCACTTAAAACTATTACGCAATGTGTGGAAGTCGATACAGCAACACAAACGTGGAACACATTCGGTCCCCCACAGAGCCTCAATGAATGAAGCTCTCCCGATCATCCATGTATAAGACGTCATGCACACACACACACACACACACACACACACACACACACACACACACACACACACACACACACACACACCAATACACCTCCACCATACATCTGTTACTCTCCAGTGATGTCGTCTGTTTCTCCCAACTTTGCTTCTTTGTTTGGACTATCCTCCCTCCCGCCTTCCTCCCGCACTAAAACCATGAAGGAAGATAGTAAGGCTACTATAGGAAAGGCTGCTCCCTGAAAGGCACCTAGAGGAAGGGGGTCGCTTTCCAAAGGGTTGCTGTAGAAAGGGCTACTACAGGGGACTAATATAGAAAGGGCTAGTATACGAAGGGCTTCTATAGAAAATTCTACTATGCGAAGGGCTACAATAGAAAGGGCTAGTATACGAAGGACTCCTATAGAAAGGGCTACTATACGAAGGGCTCCTATAACACACAATACTATAGAAACGTCTACAATTAAGACCCTTATAGTTAGATCATAGACCGCCCAAACACAGCGGCTCTCCGTCGCAAGACGCGGTGCAACATGCGTCATCGCATACTACATTGCTCGCCCATTTACACTGACACCCTCGGTCAAAACATCCCAGCACAGCTGTGCTATACGTCACACCTCCGTCCTCAAGGTGAGGTGCAGGTGATAGGCAACATGGATCTTTCGAGAGCTGTGGTGCCAGCAGCATAATGTCCTCTGTTTTGGTAGAGATTTCCTACCTATCACTGTCGCTCTGATCGCAGTAGTGTTAGTATATCTTCTGCATGAGTCTCACTGTTAGTTAATAGGAGAGAGAAATCATACCGGTGAAATGGAAAGTGTGTGATTACTATTTGTGTGTTGCTGAGAGAGAATGAGTTCTACCTACACTCGTGTTGCTCCCGTCTCTTATCCTTGTGTATATGAACCATATCTTTCCTCCTGTGTGTGTGTGTGTGTGTGTGTGTGTGTGTGTGTGGAAGAGGGCGCGTCAGGTGGACGGCCACCATAACTCAGGGTCGGGTAGTGGCCTGGTGACAAGTTGGAGCGCCTCCAAAAGATTCCGTTGCCGACGACAAGAGCGCAAACGAGGGAGCTTTTCACACTTGACTTAGGCACATCCGGAGGGGCCCGTCCTGTGTGTGTGTGAGTGTGTGTGTGTGTGTAGACAGATTCGCTAGACCGTAACCCTTCACTTACTTCTTTGTTTTTCGGTAATGAATCAACGAATTCGTTCGGTTCTCACACCTTCGCCCAAGTCTGCATCTTCATTAGTGAGTGAGTGGAGGGAACGGGCAATATTTAGTATGGAAATAAGGAAGCTGTGACGTGTTTACCGACTGGGTTGATTTATTGGCGGTGGTGCCTGGCTGATACCCATCTGTAGGGGGAGGAGCTGGCTGACTCCCGCCGCTGCCGCCGCCACCCATGGTTGCCACACCATGGACGGAGGATCGCATACCCACCGCCTCCCGCCCACTGCTGCAGGCCTGAGTCACGAAGGGACGTTCTTCGCCACCCGCCCGCCCATGGCTGGAGCCATCACCCACGGCTCTCGCCCATGCTACTAAAGCCCCCATCCATGGGCTGGAGGTCCTTACCTTACGAGATGACCACAAATTACCAACATACAGACCTACCGGGTCTCATACCGACACACAAGACCTCACCACACCCTCTCAAGCAAGAGAAGAAGAAGAAGAAGAAGAAGAAGAAGAAGGAGAGGGAGGAAGAGGAGGAGGAGAAAATACGAAAGGCGAAATGGAATCGAAATTATATTTCACACAATCATTGACCGCAGAGACGAAGCAAAAACCACAGGACCCGTCTGCAGATGATACCACATCCATCGGCTCCAGCTTACCTCGTGTGTGCCTTCACGTGCCTTCAGGGGATATAAACACGTCCTCTGGCAGTGAGGAGACGCCTCGTCCTCCCACAAGGCTCATGCTCTCTCTCGGCCGCGTGTAATCTGCGAAGCATCTCGGAGCAGGCAACATTACTCAGTTGCCTAAGGGAAGGACTTTAAGCTGGGGATGAACCCTGAGGGAGACATAGATTCACAAATATGCTGATCTTTCACGTACTTATCGAATTAACTGATCACTTTATCGTCACTCGCAATCTGTTCTCGAAACATGTAATTCGAACGTAGGTTAAGAGGATCCAGTGAGTTGGCTGGAGCGAGTGTAAACACCATCGTCTTAAGTTCATCCTCCTGCCTGCAGATGGCATCATCTGGTGGCGTGGGCCGCAAGGCACGCCCTCCAGCCCACGAACCTAACAGGTCGCCATTGTGCTTTATGAGAGGCTTCCATTAGTGTGGCAAACAGGATAATTCCTTTATGGTGGTGGTGGTGGGCAGCAGGCAGGCCGAAGGGGGCTGAGGGAGGGGGTTGGGGGGGCTTGGGAGGGTGCTGGCTAGCTAGCTAGCTGGATGGCTGGCTGGGGTAGCGGAACCTCCTCCTCCTCCTCCTCCCTCTTTCTCCTTCTCTCCATCTATATGGCCTCACGAGGGGTCGCCAGCCCGATTCCTTCTTCGCTTGGTTTGGGCTACGAGTGACGCAGGAGGAGTACCTTACCTCTCCTTAGGGTTTATGACTTACCCTCACTGTAAATTGATACGGGGAAGGGACTATCCTTGTTATGTATGTAGAGGTTGACGAAGAGGAGGGTATGTGTGTGTTGTCAGAACTAGAGGGGACGAGAGATTTTTGGGGGAGACTGAGGTGGAGACGGGAGATTGGAGTGAGTAAAGTTTTGAGTGCTCGGAGCCAGAATATGCAGGAGTGTGTAAGGCGTGCACGGGATAGAGTGAATGGAACGATGTGGTATACATGGGGTAACGTGGTGCCAGTGGATTGAACTAGGGCACATGAAGCAGCCTGGGGAACCATGGAAAGGTCTGTGGGGTCTGGTTGTGGATAGGGAGCTGTGGTTTCGAAGAGGATAAATGTGAGTGCGTGCATGAGTGAGGTCATTTCTTCGTCTGTTCTTGATGCTATCCAGTTAAAGTGGGAAACGGCGAGTAAGTATTGAAAAAAGATATATATATGGTATCATTGTTCTTTCTTTCATAATCACCCGCCGTATCCCGTATCAGCGAGGGATCGCCTGGTGCTGAGAGACACATACACTACTGCTGCCGAGTGACACACTGCTGGTGCTGAGAGACACACTAACCAATGGTGCTGAGAGACACACTGTCTGAGAGACACATACACTACTGCTGCCGAGAGACACACTGCTGGTGCTGAGAGACACTCTAACCACTGGTGCTGAGAGACACACTGCTGGTGCTGAGAGACACACTGATGTTGCTGAGAGACACTCTAACCACTGGTGCTGAGAGACACACTGCTGGTGCTGAGAGACACACTGATGTTGCTGAGAGACACACAAAGTGGTGCTGAGAGAAACACTGTTAGTGCTGAGAGACACACTAACCACTGGTGCTGAGAGACACACAAAGTGGTGCTGAGAGAAACACTGTTAGTGCTGAGAGACACACTGATGTTGCTGAGAGACACACTAACCACTGGTGCTGAGAGACACACAAAGTGGTGCTGAGAGACACACAAAGTGGTGCTGAGAGAAACACTGTTAGTGCTGAGAGACACACAAAGTGGTGCTGAGAGACACACAAAGTGGTGCTGAGAGACACACAAAGTGGTGCTGAGAGACACACAAAGTGGTGCTGAGAGACACACAAAGTGGTGCTGAGAGAAACACTGTTAGTGCTGAGAGACACACAAAGTGGTGCTGAGAGAAACACTGTTAGTGCTGAGAGACACACAAAGTGGTGCTGAGAGAAACACTGTTAGTGCTGAGAGACACACAAAGTGGTGCTGAGAGAAACACTGTTAGTGCTGAGAGACACACAAAGTGGTGCTGAGAGAAACACTGTTAGTGCTGAGAGACACACAAAGTGGTGCTGAGAGAAACACTGTTAGTGCTGAGAGACACACAAAGTGGTGCTGAGAGAAACACTGTTAGTGCTGAGAGACACACAAAGTGGTGCTGAGAGAAACACTGTTAGTGCTGAGAGACACACAAAGTGGTGCTGAGAGACACACAAAGTGGTGCTGAGAGACACACAAAGTGGTGCTGAGAGACACACTGATGTTGCTGAGAGACACACAAAGTGGTGCTGAGAGACACACAAAGTGGTGCTGAGAGAAACACTGTTAGTGCTGAGAGACACACAAAGTGGTGCTGAGAGAAACACTGTTAGTGCTGAGAGACACACTGATGTTGCTGAGAGACACACAAAGTGGTGCTGAGAGACACACAAAGTGGTGCTGAGAGACACACAAAGTGGTGCTGAGAGAAACACTGTTAGTGCTGAGAGACACACAAAGTGGTGCTGAGAGACACACAAAGTGGTGCTGAGAGAAACACTGTTAGTGCTGAGAGACACACTGATGTTGCTGAGAGACACACAAAGTGGTGCTGAGAGACACACAAAGTGGTGCTGAGAGAAACACTGTTAGTGCTGAGAGACACACAAAGTGGTGCTGAGAGAAACACTGTTAGTGCTGAGAGACACACTGATGTTGCTGAGAGACACACAAAGTGGTGCTGAGAGAAACACTGTTAGTGCTGAGAGACACACAAAGTGGTGCTGAGAGAAACACTGTTAGTGCTGAGAGACACACAAAGTGGTGCTGAGAGACACACAAAGTGGTGCTGAGAGAAACACTGTTAGTGCTGAGAGACACACAAAGTGGTGCTGAGAGAAACACTGTTAGTGCTGAGAGACACACAAAGTGGTGCTGAGAGAAACACTGTTAGTGCTGAGAGACACACAAAGTGGTGCTGAGAGAAACACTGTTAGTGCTGAGAGACACACAAAGTGGTGCTGAGAGACACACTGATGTTGCTGAGAGACACACAAAGTGGTGCTGAGAGACACACTAACCACTGGTGCTGAGAGACACACAAAGTGGTGCTGAGAGAAACACTGTTAGTGCTGAGAGACACACTGATGTTGCTGAGAGACACACTAACCACTGGTGCTGAGAGACACACAAAGTGGTGCTGAGAGACACACAAAGTGGTGCTGAGAGAAACACTGTTAGTGCTGAGAGACACACAAAGTGGTGCTGAGAGACACACAAAGTGGTGCTGAGAGAAACACTGTTAGTGCTGAGAGACACACAAAGTGGTGCTGAGAGAAACACTGTTAGTGCTGAGAGACACACTAACCACTGGTGCTGAGAGAAACACTGTTAGTGCTGAGAGACACACAAAGTGGTGCTGAGAGAAACACTGTTAGTGCTGAGAGACACACAAAGTGGTGCTGAGAGAAACACTGTTAGTGCTGAGAGACACACTAACCACTGGTGCTGAGAGAAACACTGTTAGTGCTGAGAGACACACAAAGTGGTGCTGAGAGAAACACTGTTAGTGCTGAGAGACACACAAAGTGGTGCTGAGAGAAACACTGTTAGTGCTGAGAGACACACTGATGTTGCTGAGAGACACACAAAGTGGTGCTGAGAGAAACACTGTTAGTGCTGAGAGACACACAAAGTGGTGCTGAGAGAAACACTGTTAGTGCTGAGAGACACACAAAGTGGTGCTGAGAGAAACACTGTTAGTGCTGAGAGACACACAAAGTGGTGCTGAGAGAAACACTGTTAGTGCTGAGAGACACACAAAGTGGTGCTGAGAGAAACACTGTTAGTGCTGAGAGACACACAAAGTGGTGCTGAGAGAAACACTGTTAGTGCTGAGAGACACACTGATGTTGCTGAGAGACACACAAAGTGGTGCTGAGAGAAACACTGTTAGTGCTGAGAGACACACAAAGTGGTGCTGAGAGAAACACTGTTAGTGCTGAGAGACACACAAAGTGGTGCTGAGAGAAACACTGTTAGTGCTGAGAGACACACTGATGTTGCTGAGAGACACACAAAGTGGTGCTGAGAGACACACTAACCACTGGTGCTGAGAGAAACACTGTTAGTGCTGAGAGACACACTGATGTTGCTGAGAGACACACTAAGTGGTGCTGAGAGACACACTGATGTTGCTGAGAGACACACAAAGTGGTGCTGAGAGACACACTAACCACTGGTGCTGAGAGAAACACTGTTAGTGCTGAGAGACACACAAAGTGGTGCTGAGAGAAACACTGTTAGTGCTGAGAGACACACAAAGTGGTGCTGAGAGAAACACTGTTAGTGCTGAGAGACACACTGATGTTGCTGAGAGACACACAAAGTGGTGCTGAGAGAAACACTGTTAGTGCTGAGAGACACACTGATGTTGCTGAGAGACACACAAAGTGGTGCTGAGAGAAACACTGTTAGTGCTGAGAGACACACAAAGTGGTGCTGAGAGACACACAAAGTGGTGCTGAGAGAAACACTGTTAGTGCTGAGAGACACACAAAGTGGTGCTGAGAGACACACAAAGTGGTGCTGAGAGAAACACTGTTAGTGCTGAGAGACACACAAAGTGGTGCTGAGAGAAACACTGTTAGTGCTGAGAGACACACTGATGTTGCTGAGAGACACACTGATGTTGCTGAGAGACACACTGATGTTGCTGAGAGACACACAAAGTGGTGCTGAGAGACACACTGATGTTGCTGAGAGACACACAAAGTGGTGCTGAGAGAAACACTGTTAGTGCTGAGAGACACACAAAGTGGTGCTGAGAGAAACACTGTTAGTGCTGAGAGACACACTAACCACTGGTGCTGAGAGACACACAAAGTGGTGCTGAGTGAAGTCCAATGTGGTCATGTATTGAGTGAAGTCCACTGTGGCCAGGTATTGAGTGAAGTCCAATGTGGCCAGGTATTGAGTGTTGTAGTGTGTGGCCAGGTAATGAGTGAAGTCCAATGTGGCCAGGTATTGAGTGAGGTCCAATGTGGCCAGGTATTGAGTGAAGTACATGTGGCCCTTCCGTTGAGTGAGGTACAATGTGGCCAGCCATTGAGTGAGCTCCATGTGGCCAGCCATTGAGTGAAGTACAATATGTCGTCTGTATTATTGTAACCATAAATATATGATATGCTTTTGTACTTTATTGATGTCAGTAGAAGCTGTTCTTATATTACTAGTGGCAGTATATGGTTCCTATATCAATAGTGGCAGTATATGGTTCTTATATTACTAGTGGCAGTATATGGTTCCTATATCAATAGTGGCAGTATATGGTTCTTATATTACTAGTGGCAGTATATGGTTCCTATATCAATAGTGGCAGTATGTGGTTCCTATATTACTAGTGGCAGTATATGGTTCCTATATTACTAGAGGTAGTACATGGTTCCTATATTACTTGTTTATGGTGGTCAAGATTTTAAGATATATTTTCTGAAATGACCTCCTTCAGAACAGGTCCTGAACATGATTCAGGAGAGTAAAAGCAAAATTACTATAAGCCAACAGCTTATATAATAACATGATTATATAATGCTTACCTTTACATGAGCCTTTATCGTGCTGTTAGAAAATAAGAAGATAAAGACATTTATAGAAAGAAAATGATTAACCAGCTATTGGCTGAAAAGGTCCAGAGGAGATCGAGGCTTCTGATTGGCTCTTCACACCTCGGGCGTGGCTCCGCCCACTTTTCACGCCTGTCGGGCGGCTCAGCCAATAGGCAGCCTGGAATTAGGCGTTCCTCACACCTTGACGGCATCTATTCGCTGGTCACATTCATACCCCCCCCCCCCCCCAACACCACACCACCCAGACACGAACGTCTATAATTCTTAACGAATTTATTTGTTATGATTACGATTTTTTTTATTTTTCTATTCCAGAAAATACATAAAATTTTGAAGAGAAATGGTGAGATTTTATGTTCCATATGGCACAAACGTAAACACATACCTCTCTCTCTCTCTCTCTCTCTCTCTCTCTCTCTATATATATATATATATATATATATATATATATATATATATATATATATATATATATATATATATATATATCATTTCCTATCAATCACGATACTTCAGAGGATAAGAAAAATTTTAATATTATGACAGATGCAAGAAAATCAAAACGAAGAAGTTCGTTCATCAATGAATGGATTGGGTTCAATATGTACTGGATATCCTCCCCTCCTGTATCAACGCTTTCTAAAAGCAGGGACACAAGAAGGAGCAAAGCAGGATTCGTAACCCCTCAAAGGCGCAGTTCTTAGCGCTACCTTGATAGTGCAAGAAAGATGGGCAAATATAAAGTAAGATGATATATATATATATATATATATATATATATATATATATATATATATATATATATATATATATATATATATATAATGTACACACACTTTATCATACTTGTTCGCCGTTTCCGCTGTTTGCGAGGTAGCTCCAGGAACAGACGAATACCCTCATTTTCTAATTGCCTTTCTTTAGCTGTCGTGTATACTGCACGGAAACTATAGCTCCCATACACAACCAAGTCCCATCTGATCATTTCTTGTGCACGTCACCCCGTGTATACCACATCGCCCAAGTTCGCTCTATCCCATGCACTCTATTCAGGCTCTCCTGTCTATTCCAGCTGCACTAACTCTAAGCCATTCCATCTTTTCATATTCATGGTCACCCCTTCCTCCTTGATCCATTTAATTCAAACACGTATTGTCAGTCTCTCGTCGCTCATCCTCTTCATACGTCCGAACCATGATAGCCGAAGAGTCCACAAGACGACTCTAGCTTTGTATGGAGAGAACAAAACAAGAAACAGATGACAATTAGGAGAAATACCTGCATTTCATCTGCACTACGGAGACTTCGAAATTTCGTCATCCAAAGACGTGTTGGTAGATCATTCCACACGTCAATAATCCTATTGAAGAAAAATGTACTTAGCCTCACTCGAAGAAATGAGAGTTTCCCCCATGAGTTTGTTTGCATCTGATACTGCTCGTTAAATCAGACTGAATAAAGCCTTAACTAACTGCATTTAGATCGCGATTGTCAGAGCCATTGATCATTCTGAATACCTGTATCCAGTCATCTCTGAAATGATCTATTTCACGCTTCTTGTACACGTCTCCAGTTGAATTTGTTTCTCAGTCCGCGAATAATTTTGGCTGCCCGCCGCTGCTGTGCTCCCGCCATCTTATTTGTGTGTCTCTTCTCCAGGAGTGCGATCACTCTGAACCCAGCGTTCAAGGTGAGGACGCTCCATTGAACCCGTAAACAGAGAGAACTCGTTTCTTAGACTTGAATTCGAATGTCTTAACCTATGGCGCCCAGAATTTTATTCGCCCGTTTTCTTCTTCGCTTCTGCGCAGTAATTACGTGCCCTTCGGTCATCGGAGATCATAGCCAGTTTTTTTTCGGCATTTATCTTTCGTAAGTCAGTAGAATTCATACCGTAACTTGGGTTTTCGATCCTACCGCTTAATTACCGATGGGTAAAACTTTGCGTCTGTCGCTGTCCGCTGAATTCCTCCGCCACCCGTGGGACGACGTACGTGTCCATCAGGCTGGCCATGTTAGCCAGCAACGGGAGACGCTCAGGTCCTGCTGTGGCTTTAGTGTCCAGCGTTGTGTCGTCTGCTGAATATTGGTCTCTTGCATCACAGCTGATTACCTGTGTGACTAATTCATGTCATTTTTTTTATTATTATTATTATACTTTGTCGCTTTCTCCCGCGTTAGCGAGGTAGCGCAAGGAAACAGACGAAAGAATGGCCCAACCCACCCACATACACATGTATATACATACACGTCCACACACGCACATATACATTCCTATACAGTTTAATGTATACATATATATACATACACAGACATGCATATATACACATTTACATAATTCATACTTGCTGCCTTTCTTCATTCCCGTCGCCATGTCATATATATATATATATATATATATATATATATATATATATATATATATATATATATATATATATGTATATGTCCCTGGGAATAGGGGAGAAAGAATACTTCCCACGTATTCCCTGCGTGTCGTAGAAGGCGACTAAAAGGGAAGGGAGCGGGGGGCTGGAAATCCTCCCCTCTCGTTTTTTTTCTTAATTTTCCAAAAGAAGGAACAGAGAAGGGGGCCAGGTGAGGGTATTCCCTCAAAGGCCCAGTCCTCTGTTCTTAACGCTACCTCGCTATCGCGGGAAATGGCGAATAGTATAAAAAAAAAAAAAAAATATATATATATATATATATATATATATATATATGGTCTATCTGCTAGCCCTGCCCTGTGGTAATATCTCTTTGAACTTACTCATAGGTAATGTGTGTGTGTGTGTGTGTGTGTGTGTGTGTGTGTGTGTGTGTGTGACATATATGCATAAACTGATATTTTGTAGTTACAATCTACTTCTCAGGTTTTTCCCCGAGATGTTTTCATTAATCACTCAGTAAAGGAGGGATTGTACGTAAATATCAACAAAATGAATGACGAGAAGAAGAAAGAATCTTGGTATTTTTATAACAAATTTGAAGGAAAGGTAAGGTAAGGAAGAGGTTGCGTATTTGATATCAAAGTAGAATTTATATATATATATATATATATATATATATATATATATATATATATATATATATATATATATATATATATATATACAGTGTTGTCGACCAGCCGACCACAGTGAAGCCTTACAGATGGGTGGTGTCTTACGATGTACGTGTCTCCCACCTTAGAGGCTAATGATGCTTACCTACCTCCATAGCGGGATGCTGTACCGCACAGAATATCGTCTCTCATGAGAATGAACGGTGAAGAATACTCTCCCGAGAGAGAGAGAGAGAGAGAGAGAGAGAGAGAGAGAGAGAGAGAGAGAGAGAGAGAGAGTCTTCCTTATAGCATATTGTCTCTCTCGAGAGAGAATGAGCCGATGAGAACATACTGTCTATCGTGAGGAGGAGAGAGATAGACAAGTCAATATACCAGGATAGGAGGCTCGACACCTTGTATCGCGCCTGACACCGCCGGAGACAAGAAGATCATCGATTACGATGGGTCTTGGAATTTCCCGCCACCAGTCGTGTGTGTGTGTGTGTGTGTGTGTGTGTCTACCCCCTTCCCCCCGCCCCACACACACACACACACACACACACACACACACACACACACACACACACACACACGGAGCCTTCGCCTTCATGTCTTGCTCGGGCCAAGTCCCCCTCCAGCGTGATGCTGCCAGGAGCAGGGCAGCGGAGGCTCCTGCTGTCGGAGGAGATGGCGGTGGAATGCGTCCATTGCCTGAGTTAGGAATGTCCTACCTTACCCTGACCAGCCTGGGCCCTTTTACCTGCATTCCGAGACTAATAATATGAAGGCCCTTGGGGGCAAAAATCCTCTGCGTGGACGAAGGCAGAAGCCCAGAGAGAGAGAGAGAGAGAGAGAGAGAGAGAGAGAGAGAGAGAGAGAGAGGAGTCATTGCCTCTCCCAATGAACAGCCAGCCTCCGTTCAGAAACACCTGGGAGGTGTTCGTGATATGGTGGATGGGGAGAGGCCTGGTGGCGTGGCCTGCGTCATCCCCGTCAGACACTGAAGGTCTTCGCTGGATAGGGGTAGAAGCTCCACCTCTCGACCGGGAGCAACCTGAACACATTGCGTGTGTGGTGATGATTACGTCTGCATGTGTATGTGTCTCTCCCTCTCTCTCTCTCAAACATCTCTTTCTGACGGCCTCATCTATCCGCCGAGACCTATGCTCCTTCCTGCTCCCCCTTGTGCTCCATCACCTCACACCTCCATCCCTGTCTACTGATGCAGATCACAGTCACCTGTAAGTGTTCCTGTCCGTCCTCACCCTATATTCACAGTCGCAGCCATTCACAAGTCCTTCTCTATACCGACATCTTTGCTGTCCTCCTGCCTCGCAAGCCAAGGCCGTCCTCCTCAGCACAGTCAGCGACCTTTTATACATTTATTTAGGAATGTCTGAAGAGAGAGTTCAAGGCCACAGCCATCTGTCTGTCTTCCCTGTAACGCATCTCTCAAAATCAAACTTGACCGAACACCTCTCTAACTTCCATACTGTCCTTATTTGTTAAGAGCTCTGCCGGTCGACAGGGGCGCGCCACACCGGGGTTTATCGCTTTCTATCTTATAGTTTTGATGATGGCCTGTATCCACCATAAGGCACGCCATGTATTATGTATACACACAGATCTGGGAGGAGGAGGAGGAGGAGGAGGGTAGGAGAAGAGGGTGTTGTGCGAAGGATGAGCGAGGAGCTGCTTGTTGATTCTGGCGTTCAACCAACGGGGCTGAGAAACTAACGAAGAACGACACCCATACCAATCAACGGCCCCAGCTACACCGTCAGCAGAGTTGTTGGCGTCGACAGCATCCTGGCGACGGTGTCGGAGACCGTTGTCGATATATGTCGCCCCGCTCCTTCTCCTTCCCTCTCTCTCTCTCTCTCTCTCTCTCTCTCTCTCTCTCTCTCTCTCTCTCTCTCTCTCTCTCTCTCTCTCTCTCTCTCTTCCCCTACCCTCTCCTCTCCCCCAGCGAGCCGTAAAAGTCAAAAGGGAGGTTGGGGGTAGGAGGGGGACGGGCCCTACTTGAAAGGGAGCGCCCCCACTTACAAGTTCCTCTCAGCTTGGGTAGAACGTCTGAATTTGGCTTTGATATGATGCAAGACGGAGGGTGTGTTGTACTAATTAGTTCTCTTGCCGATGTCTCAGGGGCGGTTCGTCTTCTCTCAGGGGAGGCTCGTCTCTCAGGGAAGGTACGTCTCTCAGGGAAGGTATGTCTCTCAGGGAAGGTTCGTCTCTCAGGGAAAGTTCGTCTCTCAGGGAAAGTTCGTCTCTCAGGGAAAGTTCGTCTCTCAGAGAAGTTCGTCTCTCAGAGAAGGTTCACCTCTCAGGGAAGGTACGTCTCTCAGGGCAGTATGCTGCTCTGGGATGCACACGATTTCCTTGTTGCCTCAGACAGACCGGGGGCTCCCGGTTTGGTGATTGATCCTTGACTGAGAAGCGTCACCATTGTGGAATGTCTTCGAGGAAGTGTCAGCCATTATAAATGGCTATGACGATTAGAAAACCGTTTATCTATATCTTTAATTCCTATCCAGATGAGATAACTCTTTCTCTGTCTTTTCCTTCTCTATAACCTAAGAACTCAAAGAAGTTCTTCTGTTGTTAGAATCCCTGATCTACTGACTGTGGGTGAAGGAGAAGAGACACAGTAATGCATGTGTCATGTTCGTATTTTGTGTTAACGCCAGTGATTACCTGTTTGTAATTACACATATGTGTAATCACTGTGTGTAATTACCCGTTTTTGATTACCTATTGGTACTGTACAGGGTAGGAATCTTTATAGTCGTGGGGGGTCCCTCCCCATCTTTTGAACATTCTTTACAATCAGACAACGTCTTAGGTGTGTGTGTGTGTGTGTGTGTGTGTGTGTGTGTGTTTGTGCATCTGTGCCTGAGAGAGAGAGAGAGAGAGAGAGAGAGAGAGAGAGAGAGAGAGAGAGAGAGAGAGAGAGAGAGAGAGAGAGAAATGAAGACTGAGACAAGGATAGAAATCTCAGTAAACAGCACGTACAACATATAATTCACGAAGGGAAGAAGGAAAAGAAGGAAGTTATGAATTCTAGATTGAAGCTCAGAGATAAGTAATAGGGACGACATAGTGGACTGAATATAAAGTACATTGGATAATCCAGATTAGAGAAATTGGAGATGAACACATTACAGTGACACGGAAGAAGACTTAGTGAACCGAGTTTATCTTTTTAGTTTTAAAATGTTTGTTGTCTCGATATACATAAACAATTTCAGTGAGAGTGTGGGTGAAGGGCACATAGCTAGGGGTAGGTGGAGGCCAGTATGGAGCGTACAGTGGGTACAGTACATCATGGGTGAAGGGCACATAGCTAGGGGTAGGTGGAGGCCAGTATGGAACGTACAGTGGGTACAGTACATCATGGGTAAAGGGCACATAGCTAGGGGTAGGTGGAGGCCAGTATGGAACGTACAGTGGGTACAGTGCATCATGTGTGAAGGGCACATATCTAGGGGTAGATGGAAGCCAGTATGGAGCGTACAGTTGGTACAGTACATCATCGGTGAAGGGCACATATCTAGGGTGTAGGTGGAGGCCAGTATAAAGCGTACAAGTGGGTACAGTACATGGACATAGGAGTGTGACAGGTGGGCCCAAGTGGGGTCCCAGGGACCCAAACGTTTAGTAACGTGGGCCTGAGTGGGGCCTAGGGTCCCAAGACAGCAGTTTAAGCAAGAGGAAGTTTCAATGGGACAATAAAGATAATGAGAATTGAATATGTAAAAGATGTAGAAACATAAGAATTTATGACGTGTGTAAACCAAGTGAAGAAAGAAAAGAAATGATGATAATGATATCAGTGGTAATTAACAATGATAATTGTAATAATGATAATAATAACAATAATAATGATTATAAGAAGAAGCAGAAGAGAGAATGATAATAATGATAATGATGATGATGATAATGATAAAGTGATAATAACAATAGTAATAATAATAATAATGATAATGATAACAGTAATGATAATAATGATGATAATAATAATGATAAGAATAAAGTTAATAATAATAATAGTAATAATAATGATAATAATAAAAAGAAGAAGAAGAAGTAGAAGAAGAAGAAGAGGAGGAGGAGGAGGAAGAAGAGAAGTGCGAAAGTCCTTTTCTGCATGACTTCGGCTCAGCCAACGCCTGACGCTGATCAAGAGGAACATAACAGAATTATATAACTTAGAGGAAGAACAGGCTGTATAACAAATAACTATATTTAAGATCATAAATCTATGAAATATAGCGATGAGAACAACGTCGCCTAAAAACAGCAACAGTTCAGGTGGTGAAGAGAGAGAGACGTCTGGAGGTGGAAGTTGATGGACATACATTACCACAGAGCTGATAGTGTAACTCACAGACCCGGTGTTGGTGCTGACGGAGCAAGGCACTGGCTAAGGTGATGTACCGTCCTCCCAGTTGTATCGTTATCGTAGCCCCATGCTCACCAAAGCACACGGTCCACGGATCAAAGGCCCAAGGCATACGGTCCACGGATCAAAGGCCCAAGGCATACGGTCCACGGATCAAAGGCCCAAGGCATACGGTCTACGGATCAAAGGCCCAAGGCACATGGTCCGCGAATTAAAGGCCCAAGGCACATGATCCGCGAATTAAAACCGAAGGCACACGGTCCACGAACCAAAGGCGTAAGGGTTCACCGCCCACATGACGGCATCTAAGGCCACGCGTCCTTGCGTAACTTGAGACCCCCCCCCCCCCCCACAAACACCCACACTCACTCCCTAAGGAAAATTCATTCTTAATCTTCGTGGTGCACATTGTTCCCTACCTACTCCATCCGGAGGCGCCCTCTCAGCCAGAAGGATGCTACACCCTCCTGACTCGCTTATACTTCAGGTCGAGTGGTCTACTTACATCACCTCCGGAAATCTTAGGTCTTACGTAATCACCTGCATAAGAATCCAAACACCCACCCCTTTTGCTCGCTCTCTCTCTCTTTCTCTCTTCTCTCGGGCGATTTCTCGTCTTTTTCCTTACATATCCACACCTGATTTTGGCCAGCGGAGCCGTTGTTCCTTCATGGCTAAGGGGAGAACGCGGCACAATTTTCAGGGGTGGAATTCCAATCATTACCTGCTCAAAAAGGCACAGAGGACGAAACGCACCTAACCGCAACCCTGGCCATGAAGAAAAAAAAAAGAGATGCTCAGCTTCTCCTTCTCCTCCTCCTCCTCCTCCTCCTCCACCTCCCTGGCTGGCTCCGGCCTGAGTGACGTAAACAGCCGCCCATGGACGAAAATTGGCCCGAAATTGACGTGCTCACAGCGGGAGTCGGGAGGAAAAACCAACAGACTGTCAGGAGCGAGAGGGGGGGTTAGGTGGATGAGGACAGGACCCCAGAGGGAGGGCAGGGGGATCAATTGGAGGGAGACAGAGGCATTGAAGGATGTGAGAGGGAGGGAGGAATGTTACTTGTGCGTGTGTGTGTGTGTGTGTGTGTGTGTGTGTGATGATGATGATCAAGGGAGGAGGAGGAAGGAGAGGGGAGGGTCCTCCAGAGAGAGAGAGAGATAGAAAGAGAGAGAGAGATGAACCCAGTAAGTCGAAGATGAGAGGGAGAGAACCATAATACAGGTGCTGAGATGGAAGCTATACCTAGGAGGAAGGATATACCTAGAAGGAGAGAAGGATGAATGCAAGATAGATGGAGTCGAGGTCTAGGAAGGCAGTGAGATGGAGGCAGGGAACCACTAGTCACATCAGGAGACAAAAGCTATGCCAGCAGTACTCGCTAAGGTCGAATGATACAGAGGTGGCGCTCCCTGGGTTAAGTACAGTGAGTCGAAGCTATGATACATCTGTATCTTGACGGTGAGGCACGATTAGCTGAAGCTCAGAGCAGAGCAGGTAAAGCTAAAAGCTATAAATGGAAGATCCTGAAAGTCAAAGTAAGACCAGTTAAAATGACAGGAACTTAGAGGACGATGCAAGAGGAGGTCTCCCCTGAGAGTTAAGAGATGCTGGACCTGATGCCGGGAGATGGTGCAGTGAGAGACTAATATCATTCCAGGAGAGATAGGGCCACGTGTGAGTTATACGACGTAAGGTGAGGCTCGGACTGAGCAAAGGGTATGAGCCAACGTCTCGCGGGGGAGGCATAGAAATTCAGGGCGAGACAGAAAGGTGTGGTAATATTCCCGAGGTGTGTGACAAGAGACGGGTGCTGTATCACACGGTGCGAAAGGGAAGGCAGAGGGAGGGATGAAGTGGAGAGGGAGGAAGCTGGGTTGTGGAGGTTGTAATATATATATATATATATATATATATATATATATATATATATAGTCCCGGATGAACGAAAGTGGGAGTATGTATCATAGTCCCAGGGCATGACGTTTGGTGGACGATTATCATCATAGGAAGCACGTATGTGTGTGTGTGTGTGTGTGTGTGTGTGTGTGTGTGTGTGTGTGTGTGTGTGTGTGTGTGTGTGTGGCATGATGGTATAGAGAGGCTGAGACGAGATGAAGATGCCATAGTACTAGGCGAGCCAGGATAGATATAGTTATAGTAGAAGGTGAGGCGAGTACCTGACATCGTATGGCAAGCTTCGACGAGGAAGATGTCCTGTGTGACAGGTATAGTTAGGATGGGTCGTGCGATGATGTACTGTGACGGACTTAGATAGAATAGGGGATATAGTATGATAGGTCTAGACAGCAAGGATGTATTATATGACAGATATAGACAGAAAGGGTGTATTGTATGAGAGATGTAGACAGGAAGGGCGTATTGTATGACAGATGTAGACAGGAAGGGTGTATTGTATGACAGATGTAGACAGGAAGGCTGTACTATATAACAGATTTAGAAAGGAAAGATATACTGTCTAACAGATTGAGACAGGAAAGGTGTATTACATGAAAGATCTAGACGAGAAGGGTATATTAGATAACCGATCTAAACAGGAATCGTTTATGATATGAGAGCTTTAAATAGGAAGGTTGTACTACATAGCAGACTCATGAGAGGAATGCGAGTTATAAGACAGGGTCAGGCAGGCGTAGACAGGAAAAGGCTACTAAATGACACGCTTAGATAGGTTACGGGTACTGTACAATTGGCTTAGACAGAAAAGAGGTTATCATGTGACGGATGTAGACAGGAATGGGGTATAGTACCGCAGGTTTAGGCTATTATGAGGTAACACAGACCAAGATTAGACTAGAGGGAAGGTATCATCAAAGAAAATGTGAAGGGAAGTAGGTATGGAAGGATATGAATGGGAAATGAGGAGCGGGTCATGAGGAGAGAGTGACAGATAAGAGTACCACAGTGTGAGGTGGGAAGGGAGGTTCACGAACCACAGTGTGAGGTGGGAGGAAAAGGTTCTCTGCTGCAGGTTGAAATGAGAGGTCTTCATGACATCCCAGTGAAACAAGAGAGTATTTCAGAGGCCCATGTAACTAGAGAGAAATAAAATGGTCACATCGGTCATCATCTGTCACCGAAGGTGACGGGAAACTAACTCCATCTGGCGTCGGGAGGATGACGTAGGTATGACGATGATATTGGGCGGCGTCGCCCGGGCGATGTCAGGGCGTCGTGAGTGACGCCACAGAGAGAGAGAGAGAGAGAGAGAGAGAGAGAGAGAGAGAGAGAGAGAGAGAGAGAGAGAGAGAGAGAGGGTGGGGGGGTTTATCGAAGCTGGGGAGACCTGAGGAGAGAAAATGACAGCCAACCGTATAAGAGAGAGGGACGAGGCGCAAGGAACACCTGGAATGGTCGCAAGATGAAGCAGACGTAACGGGCTGGAGACGACGTAGGCCAAGATGCGACACCTGTTGTAGGAAAGGCTGTAGTAGTATCGAGGGGGGGGGGTGGGAGAGATAGTACAACAACAACAGCTGCTACTGCTGCTTTCGCTGCTGCCTGAGGATTAGCAGCGGAGGGCGGAACAGCAACGGTGGCAACAGAGACGATAGGAGCAACAGAAGAAGCATCAGCTGTAACAGCAGTGGTGATAACAGAGACGACAGCAGCAACAGGTACCAAAGGCAACGGGAGGAACAACAAATGCAGGAGGAGAAAGGGTTCCCACCTCCCGGACTTCGGCGAAGACGAGGGGGAGGAGGAGGAGAAGGAGGAGGGCAAGGAGAAGAAGGAGGAGGAGAAGGAGATCGAGGAGAAGGAGGAGGAGAACAAGAGGAGGAGGAGGAGAACAAAGAGAAGGAAGAGGAGCAGAACAAGGAGGAGGAGGAGAAGAAGAAGAAGAAGAAGAAGAAGAAAAAGAAGAAGAAGAAGAAGAAGAAGAAGAAGAAGGAAGTAGGAGGAGGAGAACAAGGAGGTGGAGCGTCCGTTCCTGGAGGTCGGGGGAGGTGTGCCCACGGAGGCTGGTGACTCCCCGGCCTCATCGTGGGTGTTCTGATAGTCTCCTCTTTTTTTTTTTTTTTTTGCGCCAGTGTCTCGGGTTGCGTAAATCATGAGTAATTATAGACTCGGGGTTTCCGATTTCACCCGCGGAATATATATATATATATATATATATATATATATATATATATATATATATATATATATATATATATATATATAGGTTCTTGTGTTAGCGTATCTTTCTTCTTTCTTAATATGATATTGTAGATGCGTAAGAGGAGAGAGAAAGAGAGAGAAAAAAAAGGAGGAGGGTCCTTGAGGAGGAGGAGGAGGAGAGAGAGAGAGAGAGAGAGAGAGAGAGAGAGAGAGAGAGAGAGAGAGAGAGAGAGAGAGAGAGCGTGTGTGCGGAGCCTCTAGCGGACTCCACCCCTGAGGAGTTGATGGAGCGCTCGCCACCCATGCCTGGGCCTCTGACCCGACATGTGGTGGGCGGGGGCGGAGGACCGCCAGGCTGGCCTGCCTGCCTGCCTCACCACCAGCCACCCACCTGCCGCCTACCACCTATACCACCTCCCGCCGAAATTCCTCCCGCCGAAGGAGAGGTGGGGGCCCCGAAATGGCGGACGCGGAGCACCAGCAAATCCCCGGGGTTTTTGGTGGGTGATTTGCGGCTGCTAATACGGAGAGAGAGTGATGCGTAGCGTAATTTGGTGCCATTTTATCCGGCCGGGGCCAGCTGGCCACCCAGGGAGAGGCAGATGAGAGCGGTCGCTCCCAGAACACAGCGACGCAGCGCCGCCCGCGATCGAGCGTGAAGCCCGGGCGAGATGGCCACGAAGAAATACCATTATGACACATCATTTTGAAAACCCCGGGCCCCGCGCGTTAAGACCACCATGCTCATCCCCGCTGCCCACGAACTCCCCCGGTGCATCGCTCATTCCCACTGACCTCCGTTCGGGCTTGGCCCTCTATTCTCCTCCCGCGCGCGGACGGAGTGTGGATGAACCGCACCGGCTGTGTGTGGAAGGGAGGCGGGAGGCGGGTGGACCCACCGTGCCGGTGCTGCGGCCCCCCGTGAAATTTAACAAGTGGACCTCCCTGAGAGTGACGTGGGCCGCACCAGCCCAAGTTACGGCCCCGCGGACCTCCCTGAGAGTGACGTGGGCCGCACCAGTCCAAGTTACGGCCCCGCGGACCTCCCTGAGAGTGACGTGGGCCGCACCAGCCCAAGTTACGGCCCTGCGGACCTCCCTGAGAGTGACGCGAACCTCACCAGACCTGCAGACCTCCTTACGACTATGTGACGCGGCCCTCACCTGCACGAGCTACGTCCGAGGACCTCCCTGAGTGTGACGGAGAGCCACATCAGGCCAAGTTACGGCTCCGCCAGCCAGGGGCCGCCCCTCCCCGAACCTCTAGGGTGGTCGGAAGGACCCTGGAAGGGAACCGGACCTCAAGCCCTTACTTAGAAAGCTGGAGATCGTGAAGACCCGGCGCTAAGATACTAACACGAGGGTTAATTGAAAAATAGAATGATACTCCGTCGGGCGAATGGTATCCATAGGCCCTTAGGACACTAATTAGCACACACGCTTGTAGCGGGAAATCGTCTGAAAATCGAGCGAAAAGGTTGTTGAAACCCTGCAGCAGGCGGAGGGGGTGGGGGGGTGGCCTGAAGAGATGTTGACCTGAGGGAGACCACACGGGCCACACACTGTCTCTCTGACCCCCTGGGTTCTGCTGAGATCAGCATGGTGCTGCTGGTAGTCCCCTGGTGTTGGAGTCATCAGCAGGACCCTACCAGCAGAGTGATCCTTCTGCTAAACCCCCTTTGATGCTGGGATCAGCAGGGGTGTCAGCCGAGTGGTGGTGGTGCTGTCGCTGCTGCTGATGCTGTCCCTCCTGCTGACTAAAAACCCATGGCTGACCCGGTCAGCGGGCCAACAAACCCCCACTCCGCCTCACCACCACTACCACAAGTTTTTCTCCGGCCCGAACTGTAATTACCACGGTATAAGTGGTCTCCGGGCCACCACAAGCAGATAACCATCCGCCAGTCTCTAATAACATGAATAGATTCGATGTGAAGTTACCAGGTAAGCCGAGCGGTAATGGTTGGGTGAAGATAGAGCTAAACTGGATATGGATTTCGATTGTGGTCGAGGCGTTTGTATAGTTGATTCAACGGTTGTCACTGGTTGATAGATAGCGTCTTCAGGTGTTTTCACCTCCTGATAGACACATATCCTGTCAACAGGTAATTGATTTGTCCTTATCTGTTGTCAGGTCCTGATACGGTGGACACAACTCCTGTCAACAGGTAATTGATATATCCTTAACTGTTGTCAGGTGGACAGATACAACTCCTGCCAACAGATAACAGGTATGCTGTTATCTGTTATCAGGCCGTAATACGATAGACACAACTCCTGTCAACAGGTAATAGATACGTCCTTATCTCTGCTCAGGTCTTCAAACTGACTATTATCACACCTTGAACACATTTCGCGTTTCTTCTACTCTTGTGAACGACATCGTCCATGCTTAGGAATCTGACCTGGCCGGACCTGCCAACATAAAAAGAGATATAAAAGACTGGAAATCAGGTCCATAGTACAGGGACGTCAGCAGGTGTAGAAAGTGTTGGATGTGATCATATAATGAAGTTAGAGAGGACAGTAAAGATAGAATTCGTATGGTAATCGTATTCAGAATTCGTAAATTGCCGATTTTGTGATATCCGTAAGCTTATTGCTACGATATAGTGGTGTGGAGAAAGGTAATATATTATTCAGATCACTAATCAACCAATGATATGCAGACGTATGTATAATCGCCAGTTCAGTCTCACCTTCCACATCTCGCCAGAAGTTGTAGATCCGGCAGACGTCCAAGAACACAGTTTGTCCAACTTCTCATTCTCACATTTCGTTCCTGGGGAGAAAGTCGAAAACACATCATCAACAAACGATAGAAAAAAAAAAAGAATAACAAGAAGCTTTTATATCGCATCATCTTGGGTATCCGATGGCCTTCGAAGTACAATGGAAACTTGTAAGATATATAAAAAAAAAAAGAACATCGGGAGTTTGGGATTCGCCGTGGGGCCATCTCATCACTCTTATGCATCTCCTAACGGGATCTCTCAAGGTCTTTTTTTTTTTCTTTTTACCCAGATGTAGCAGCCACGCCTGCTGTGTGCCAGGTTTTGTACAGATATCCTAAAAGATTTAGATAGATACACACAGAAGTAGATCATTGCTTTAATATATATATATATATATATATATATATATATATATATATATATATATATATATATATATATATATATATATATATATATATGTATGTGTGTATGTATGTATGTATATAAGCAGGCAGAGTATTTTCTTTAATGCACTGTTTGTTAAAGACTACCGTTCATTTAACACTCATTTAGCTTTCTATGCGTTTTTTCGTCAGTTTTCCTCACCGAGGCATTTTGCTTCATCAGAGGAAGTGTGAATCAAATGTCCTGTATTTATTTTCTCTTTATTCTTCAACTACACGAGACGTTTCGGGCATAGTTTTCTTGGAAGTGTTACAAAACCTTTCTTATAAATGCCATTTCTTCTTCCCGTTCTGTGCCAGAGACCTCAGGTTGTGTGTATATATATATATGTAATAGTAGACGTACAATATCCTAACACAAAAATTCGAACCGTCGCCACCAACGTGGCTGTTGGATATATTAACTAATAACCTATATTCATCGCCGGGTAGTACAAGAGTGTATCTATATATACATTGACATATAATTATAGAAAAAAAAAGTGTGACATTGAGAATCTCGTCACACTTGGCAACTCCAGGGATGACAGTTTGTTTACCTATGACGTCACCAGGACCTTGGGCCCTGCAGACAGTTCCTCAAGGAGGGACAATGGTGGATCTGGCCTCCAACGAGTCTTCGAAAACGAATTAAAATACACATTCTGACACGTGTTTCTCCTGACGTTTATTGAGAATTAATTAATGTTTCCTCAGGTATGATGACGGAGATACCAGCAGGGCACGACGCTTTTGTCTCTGGAACCTGTTCTTGTATAATTGTCGTGCCTCTCCATTTTCTTTTCTAAACACTTACCTTTTCCTCTTAGAGTGGTTTTGGTGGGAGTTGATTCTATCTTTAACTCTGGGGAAAGACTAAGAGAATTGTAAAGATTGTAAATTTTCTTCATTTTTTCATCTTCCTTATTCTTGTCGGACTGTCTGTATGTCATCTAACTTTCACCATATTAATCTGTGAGTTCCAGATATCTTCCACTATCACAACCAGCCTCGAAGGATCCAGTGAGTCTGCTCCTGTTTGAATTCCCTTGTATTCTGGAGGATTCATTTTTCATTCCTTTTCTCCTTTCTTCCTCTTCTTCTTCTTCTTCTTCTTCTTCTTCTTCTTCTTCTTCTTCTTCTTCTTCTTCTTCTTCTTCTTCTCTTCTTCTCTTCTTCTTCTTCTTCTTCTTCTTCTTCTTCTTCTTCTTCTTCTTCTTCTTCTTCTTCTTCTTTCTTTCTTTCTTTCTTTCTTCCTGTTCTGGTTCTTTCTATTTCCTCCCTCTTTTATCTTCTTTTAATTTCTGTTTCTATATCTAGTAATAAGCGGTAAGATCTTCAGGCCTTCTACAGATTTAGATGCGACGGCATAGGCAAATGAATGCTCTCATTAGGGCCATCCCATTTACGATATAGATAGATAGATAGATAGATAATAGATGGATAGCCAAAGTCGGGATCCGAATTTATTAATCAGCCCACGGGAGGATGAACAGCTGGGTTGAATGCAGTCTGACTATGGTGACCAGGATTCGAAGCTGTACTGACTCGACCCCGAGTGACCATTAGATGAATTAAGCCCAGGAACGCTGACCCCTACACCACGGAGGTCCTAAGGAAACCCAAACATCCCAGAGGAACCCAAACATCCCAGAGGAACACAAACATCCCAGAGAAACCCAAACATCCCAGAGGAACCCAAGGCACTCAGAAGAACCCAAGCCTCCTAAAGGAACACAAGCCTATCACAGGAACCCAAGCCTCTCACGGGAACCCAAGCCTGCCAGAGGAACCCAGCCATCTCTCAAAGAAACCCAAGCTTACAAACAGCCCCCACGAACCTAGGCCTCCTCTCAGAAAATATAGTCATGAACCTCCCACTCCAGAGGTAGAAATACCATAGAACAAATACCACGTAACAATTTGCCATGAAAAGAACCTAATGGACAGGACTATAAGTGACGGAAGATAAAGCTTGGGTAGATATCAGTAAAGACAGAGGAGTATCAAGTCTCAGACATCAGGTCGACGCTGGACCTCCGTTAGAACCCGGTCGTTTTCGGATGTTTGACCACATATATTCCCACTCCTCACGTCTCTAGTCACAACTCACGTCTCATTACAATAACCCGCTGGGTGGGCGGTAATGGCCGGATGGACGAAGAGAGGAAATTACAGGGATTTCTCCAGCCTTGCGCCACCCAAGAGAACCGCCCTCGTGTTGCATTTACTCTCGATCGTATAAGAATACCTTCGGAGTATCCCTGCCTCCTTTAGTCACAGACTCCTCTAGGTCTTGAACATCATCAGTTCCTTAGCTTCTGTGTGGTCATGTCGTCGATAGATTTCACCGCAGTTTTCCTCATTATGTATGAGACATTAGCTTCAGGGCCTCATATTTTCCAGGGAGTACCTCATCACCCCCAAGTCGCCTCCAGTGATATTGTCAAGACCGAGAGATAGATAGAGAGAGAGAGAGAGAGAGAGAGAGAGAGAGAGAGAGAGAGAGAGAGAGAGAGAGATTCCTCACTCACCATCTCTTCCTCATCACTCATACGTTTCAGGATCATTCCAATAACTCATGTTCTATTCCTAGACTCACTCTACGAGAGGAGCATTGCTTTTAACCTTGCCTCGTCATGCACACTTTACCCAAGCGGAACATCTATCTTTTTTTTGCTTCTTCTCTATCCTCAACAGAACCTTGACTTGTACAGCCCTCGGGAGTATCAGTCTCAACAGTCGCCCTGCTGTCCAAGACCTACACTCATGTGACTTGGGTGGGTGACCAGGTGACGTGGAGAAGGGACCGAGAGGAGAACAACCATTGCTGTTCCTTTAAGTAACTACGTAAGCAATACGTAGCAATACTGACCATCCCTAGTGTGGTTCTCCGGAATGCTAAAGACGAATAGAAACACAAATACAGTACAGTCAACTTTGGTCTCTAAAGCTCTAAGGAATGTCTTTGTTTTTGGTTATTGATTTGTGTGTGTGTGTGTTCCTCTGTGTGACGACTGGTTTCAAGCCCTACCCGCAGTATCAACCGTTAACCTCGCTTGTACATGTTTTCTAATCCAGCCCACGGTGTCAGCCGTGAACACCTTTAACCCATGGTTTCTAGTCCAACCGGCGGTGTCAGCCGGAGACACAACCACTCCATGGTTTCCCGTCCATCACGCATAACTGTTACCACAGTATCACATAGGAAGCTAGACAGCAAGTTGGATCTTCAAGAGGGAATGGTGGAAAGACTCCTCCAGTGGAGGGAAGTTTATCGTCGTGGACGGGAACAAACGACGCATGTCAGGGGAGCTCCCTCCTCCGATATGGACTGGTGTCACCAGTGGCTTGCCGCAGGACCCGTTCCTGGCACCATTGCTCTTCTTGATCTCTAAAAATGAGTTGCCAGAAGGACTGGAGTCATACCTGGATATGTTCCCGAATGACGGCAATTTATATGAGGGATAAAGAGTGATGAAGGGTGCATGAACTTGCAAGGATGATGATTGCATGAACTTACAAGGGGACCTAGACAGATTCCAAAGATGATTTGTCACGTGGTTGATGAAAGCCAGACCAAGGCAGTGGTGACTAATGAGGATGGGATACAGCGATAGACGACCCAGGTGCAAATAATTTCTACCGAGAAATAAGTTGCAGGTGTCTGTATGTGAGAGAGACTTGGAAGTGGACATTGAACCTAACCTGCCACCAGAACCCCCACTTTAGGAGAATTGTGAAAAAGACAAACTGTCTGCTGGTAAATGATAGAATCGCATTCAAGAACACCGAAAATGAAATACGCAGGAACCTGGTCGCGTTGTATAATAGGGCAAAGCTCTAATGTGCTTCTCAAGTCTGGCCATTGCACTTGTAGAAGGGCAAAGAAGTATCAGAGAAAGTCCAGAGGATGAGGATGACAAGGATGGTATTAGAGTTAAGAAGGAAGTTACAGCGAGAGGTTAGATGTCGCAAATTTGTCTACAGTGGAAGAGGATCAATGAAGGGCGACTTGATCACACCTTTTCAGTTTTTAAACTAGGTTGATCCTGATGAGAACAGTGACCAGCTCAAGAGACTGAGATCACAATAACAGAACTCCTCTCTCGTACTTATAACTAGATGATTAATGATACGTAATCACATATAGGTTTTCTTTTTACCTATACTTCACCTGTGACCATTTTTTATGAAAGGTCTTTCTAAAGACCTCTGCTGCCTAATGTTACGCTCCTTCCAGTAGCAGGGACAATATGAAGACTCCTTTAGTGAGAATTCCTTTAGCGAGACTATATTGCCAAAGATGCACCCTTGCTAAAGCTGATTTTTCACTCGCGTTGTAACTCCGTTCAGATGAATCCGGTAACTCCATCGCAAATAGGAGAGAGAGGGAGAGAGAGAGAGAGAGAGAGAGAGAGAGAGAGAGAGAGAGAGAGAGAGAATATGTGCATTGTCTTAAGGATGCGTCCTTGTGTTCGTCAGCGTTGGGTCTTGGAAGATCTTTGTACTACATGTACATAACTGACCTAAATTCTCTCACATCTCAGATAAGAAGACTTATGTACCTCTCAAGTCCATTTAAGAATGATTTCTTGTGAGGAATATTCTTCAAAATTCATCACTTCCACATCCGAGATTAACAGAATTCTAGTCCCAGAGAAACATCACTCCCCCTTACTGGTGTCAGCTCACAGGACAAGACAGCAGAGTGACAACCAAAATGCCAACAGTGTCACAATCCCACACAGCCAACATCCGTCTCACTCTACTGACCAGATCTCTCCTTAACCACCTCCTGGTGTCGTAAATCCCTCGCCTTTCCGCGTTTCTCTTTCTGTGGAGTTTACGTCCACGACGACTGGGAGAAGAGGACCTGAACCTCCCTCACTTCCTTCAGGTACACGCTGGGAAGCCACTAGAAGTCTGGAAGGGTTGCTAATGCAGGCTTCCAAACGCTCACCAAGAAACTCCCATATCCCCAGACTTCATTCAATTCTAGGGAATCCAATAACTGTCATGGACGAATCCATGATTCCATTATTTCTCCTGGGGAATCACAGATGGACTTTGGCAAGCGAAGACCATTCGGGGAAGGACCTTTGGCTAGCGAGAGACCGCTGGGGTGGGCGCCGGTGGCTGTATCGTGGAAAAATAAAGAGAATCTGTGTGGGTGTCCAAGATGTGCATCTGGCAAGGACACATTCCAGCTTCCTGAAGCATGACGCGACTAGTCCAGAGGTCGGGCTGGAGCCCCTCGCTGGAACATGACGCTGGAACACGGCCTCGCGCGACACATGTCCGACGCCCCAGATAATACTACAAGCTGGACCATCTGTGGTCCCTGGCCTCCCAGTGTCTCCAGTCCCCCCGTTCCTGGCGCCTCCAATCCCAGGGCCCCTGTTGTCTTAGTCCCAGAGACCCTGGTGCCTCCAGTGTCCGGGTCCTGGAACCTTCTGTCTTCAGGGCCCTGGGACCTTCTGTCCTCTGGCTCTGGAACCTTCTGTCCTCGGCCCCTTGTCACCTCCGGTCGGCGGGACCGAGGCATCTCCAACCCCCGGACCCCCCTAGCACTTCCAGTCCACAGGCCTTCTTAACTCCTCTAGCCTTGGTCTTGTGGTCACCTATACCAACATTCTGCTGGACCATAAGGTCTCTGCTCTGTATACTCGACATACATTACTGTCGTCTGAATATCACGATTGATACCTAGGCCCCTTGACAACAACAGATTTCAACAACACACACACACACACACACACACACACACACACACACACACACACACACACACATGAAGTCAAGTTGCTGGCACATTTTCTCCCTGAACAGCTCGTTTGGTTACGCGATTTCTCAAGCAGTTGACTATTTGGTTACACACTTCCTTGAGGAGTATGCCACTAAGTAGGCCACTTGCTTATACACTTCCTGTGTTAGTAGACCACTTGTTTACGCACTTCTTTAGTAAGCAGATCATCCGGTCTCACGCTTCCTCAGTTGGAAAAACCACACCATGACACACTCCCATATTGGGCGTCTGATTCAACTGAAAAGTATGGTCGCCACACTCTGTAAAGGTTACCCTGAGGAACTAATCAATCAGCTCACAGCCTATCCTCTTGACCTTAAAGTAAACCACTCATCATAACCACCATACGTCAGAGCAGTTCACCCATAGGGTAACAGTCGACCACAGACTGTGAAGGCAGTCTGAGAGCAGCGCCCCTGAAACTGAAGCCCAGAAAATGAATCATCAGCAAAGTTCACATGAACGAGACATCAGCTACGACGATACAGTACCTCTGTCTCTCACATCCCTCCCAAAAACTCATCTTGCAGCAGGATAGATTAGATACAACAAGGGTCATATCTATATAGGGGTAACGGTGCATCACGACCTTGAGGAACCATGGTGCACACCTTTCCATCGTCTGCATGCATCATCATCGAGCGTCCACCCTGGATTCACAGATTTTGCGACAGAGCCTCATGGTGAAGGGAACATGTGTCTCACATTACAACATGATTTGATCCCAATGCAACAGCCTTGCTGGGGGTGATGTCGGATTCAGTGTTACAACTGAATGACTTGTTATATTCCGGCAAATACTACAGCGGTACTTGAAATAGTGCCTCAGTGGGCCTGGCAATACTGGCTTAGCTAATGTGACACTGTTACCACTTGTTGCGATGCTGTGGCACACCTGTAGGTCCGGAATCATTCAGTGATATGATCGTGAACGTTGTAGTTTTGACCCTCGAAAAGAGTTCATTTCAATCAAATTCATGTCTTAGATTTAGGCAAAAGCAGCTATGAAATATAGAGAAAATCTTAGAATACAGATACGTTCCGACCCCACTACCTGTGCCTTATCAATAGACAGAAATAAAGTACATAATTGTCGATGACCTCCTGATCATAGAGGAACACACCCTACCCTGCTCCCACAATGAGCGATCGGTGCCAGAACATGCAGGAGGGTGAAAGGCGTGTACAGGACAAAATTAATCAAAAGAAAGTGGTATACAGAGGTCGACTTGCTGCCCGTGAACTGCACCAGGGCATGCTAAGCTTCCAGGGTAAACTATGGAAAGGTGTGTGGGGCCTGGTTGTAGATAGGGAGCTGTGGTTTCGGTGCAATACACATGACAGCTAGAGAATAGATGTGAGTGGATGTGACCTTTCCTCTTCTGGTCCTGGCGCTACCTCGCTGACGATGGAAACTGCGATCAAGTAGGCATAACAGAGTGTACGGATATGGATTTCAGAGGGAGTACATTAAATATAATCTGCCTACGTTGTACTTCAAATGTCCGATCGACTACATCAAGCTCCACTTTGGACTTAACCACGTCAGTTCACTGTAGATCAATCGAACTTCTGTAGTTCTCTGTATTATGAGCGGATTAAATCCCCTTTAGTTTCCTTGTCGTCCGGTTATTGGCCTCTGAGGTTTATTTCATCACCAGGATCTTCCAGAACAAATTTATTCTTCCTGAGTTTCCTTTGTGGCCATTTTCATTGGCCACTGAGGTTTATTTTAGTACCTGCTCTCTCCTAGTGCATAACTCAGGTGGTGGGGGCCGCCGGCCGGGCCCTCGCACCGGCCATTGTCTGCTAATTACAGGTGATGACTTCGAGAAGGACGCAGCATCTTCGGCGGTGACGCTGTTGGCGCCTTCACCAAGAGCTCCTCCTCCTCCTCCTCCTCCTCCTCCTCCTCGCTCGCCCAGGCGTCCGATTTCACGCAGGTGGCCGCCATGTTATGGTATGCTCCTGCAAGAGAAGGTTGCGCCCCTCGGCGACCTCCCCCTTGCAAAAGGAGTAGACCTCACCTTGAATGGGTCTTCAAGCGTTACTGGAGCCACGGTAGGCTAGGGCAGGGCTGTGGGAGACGACCGGCCCCCTGCTCAAACTCTCAGCCTGGGGCTGGCAGTCAGTCAGGCAGGGAGGGAGGGAGGGAGGGTCTCATCGTAAGAAGATGAAGTTAAAGAAAAAAAAAAGAAAAGAGACTGAGATTCGACCCATGTAACTTGTCTCACGTGACGGTGTTATAATCCTCTGCAGCAGCAGCAGCAGCAGCAGCAGGGGTGGTCCGACAGGAGAAAACTGTCTACCTGTTAACTTATGGGAGCCACACCTTCAGGAGTCGTACATCTCTCGTTTTCTACCTGAGATAATGATGGTGATATATATATATATATATATATATATATATATATATATATATATATATATATATATATATATATCATCCCTGGGGATAGGGGAGAAAGAATACTTCCCACGTATTCCCTGCGTGTCGTAGAAGGCGACTAAAAGTGGAGGGAGCGGGGGGCTGGAAATCCTCCCCTCCCGTTTTTAATTTTCTAAAAGAAAGAACAGAGAAGGGGGCCAAGTGAGGATATTCCCTCTAAGGCTCAGTCCTCTGTTCTTAACGCTACCTCGTTAACGCGGGAAATGGCGAATATGCATAAAAAACAATATATAAATATATATATATATATATATATATATATATATATATATATATATATATATATATATGTGTGTGTGTGTGTGTGTGTGTGTGTGTGTGTGTATGTGTGTGTGTGTGTGTGCATTAGTCAGTCAACAGGCTGCAGTAAACTGTGGCTCTGGGTCTGGTTGCTGTGGCAGGTGTGTGTGGTCTGATCACCCCCAGCCCTTGCCAAACCCAGGCACGTACCTCCACTTGACATGCAGACTTTCCTTGCCTCCACATCCCACCCTGACGGACCGGAGGTAACGTATATGACAGTCGGTAGGGTACAGAACGCCACCACTCACCCACCCAAACCCCCTTTGCCTCCACAGACCCGAGTGGGGAGAAAAGGGGAGAGGAAGGAGCTGGCCACTCTTCGCCAGCCATTCATCCGAAGACCCTCAAGTTTGTACATTGTCTTTGTCGACGTTCCCCGAAGACGGTGGGGTGGGGTCCGAGGGGCGATAATTCGGAGACAAAAGGAGGCAGCGAAGTCCTCAGTCTCCTCCAAAGGGGGAATGTGATGTCGGTGGCCATGGCCATCACTCAACGTCTCTTCTCAAAGGCAAACACTCAATTAAGAAATTACGGGGCGAAATTCCACGGGTGACCGTCTGAATAGCAAATTACCGGGTCGGCCAAGGGGGGAGTGGTGGGGGGAGGGGGGGAGGGGATAGAGGTGGAGGATCAAGGTGGAGTTGGTAGGTGAGAGAGAGAGAGAGAGAGAGAGAGAGAGAGAGAGAGAGAGAGAGAGAGAGAGAGAGAGAGAGAGAGAGAGATGTGGAGTGGAAGTGTTGAATTGTGAATGGAAGGAAGCGATATGAACCACTTGTGTGTATTAATAGATAAATACATCGCTATTCATTTTTTATACGTAGGCAGACATTTGGCTGAAAATACACCGTTGAGGTATTACAGATGTTACAGAACTGGGAGGTCGTCATAGTTACTAGTTAACAAATTATTAAAAAAGGTCAAAATCAATGTGGGGCTGGATATGTCCATGATCTGGACGAGCACTTGAATGAGGTACATCTACATAGCCAGAGTAGTTGTGTGTGTGTGTGTGTGTGTGTGTGTGTGTGTGTCTGTGTGTGTGTGTGTGTGTGTGTGTGTGTGTGTGTGTGTGTGTGTCGAGGTATATAAGTAGACCTGTTGAAAATATGTTCCTCAGCTCCTCGAAGTGTGATGACACTGTGTCTTAAGATGCATGTTTAGCACGTGATTGCTACTGTCTTCGGTGGTGGGTAGGCCTTAGAGAGAGAGAGAGAGAGAGAGAGAGAGAGAGAGAGAGAGAGAGAGAGAGAGAGAGAGAGAGAGAGAGAGTCATCAGACCTCACCTGCTCTGATGGTAAACATAGACCCACTAACCTCCATCACCTCGACCATAATTAAATGGCTCACACTCTCGTGCAAAAGAAAGAAAACTGAAAAGAAAAAGAAATGGCCTTATGAAAAAAAAGAAATATGGCCCGAGTTTAAAGAGCACAACAAAGGCCTCTCCTGTGCGTGGCCGAAGAGTGATGACGGAAAAGGAGCGCTGATCTGCGATATTCCTCTGCCTCGCTGAAGACATCCCAGGCAACAAGTGCCTCAGCACCTGGAGCAGGCCACTGGGCGCCGTACCAATAACCAGAACCCGTCCCACGACAAGAACTCCGTCAGGTGGAAGACAAAAGCTCAGGGAGCCACTCGCAGGTGTATGAAGACATCTTCCAGGGAGGTCCTCTCCTCCCTCCTCTTCCTCCTCCTCCTCCTCCTACTCCTCCTCCTCCTACCCCCCCCCCCCTTCCATTAACTCACCATCTCATCTCTTTCATCAATCAGGTCTCGTTGTTCAGAGCGCGCCACTAGCCATCGCTCGCGGATACCCGCATCAGCTCAGGGGACCCGCCGTACGAAAGATTGTGGGAGATTAGCTGTTGGGGTTTGAGGCGGGGGGTAGGGCAGAGGGCCTTGTCGACAGGGGTTTTGTAGGTTGTCTACATGTCCTGTGAGGGGCTCCGTGGCCTGTTGTGGTATTTCTCGTTATTCTACACACAATGGCGGCCTTATTTGCATATGGGATTGGCGGGCTTAATAACACCAGAGAGTGTGTGTGTGGCTGTTATGAGCTGAAAGGAGAGGAGAGGCTGGGGGCCTCCGTTACCGGTGAGGAGGCTTGGTTACTCGGCGAGGGGTTAATTATGCCCGATGCCACATACAGACCTTTTATCCGCGGGAAGGTACTACGAGGAGTGGTGTATCGTTCACTGGGGTCTGTGGGTGTGGACAGCAGACTTGAAGACGAGGTGTGAGTGAGTTGTTTTC